>NC_047518.2:19789077-20089077 GCF_902827115.2 Pseudochaenichthys georgianus
ATTGAAGGAAGCCTTCCCAACATTCCTGACCCTCATATTGCCATCATACAGCTGTACATACATCCATATTGACAGGCTGCTTCAATATTAAATGCTTATGGGTCACTAAACTTTTATTCACGGCCACAAAGCCCATCTCTCACTGTCAGCACAAGGGAAGGGTTCAGGGTGTCAATGGGATGGAGAGAGAAAAGTGGATTCTTTTCTCATTTAAATCAACCTCAGGGCCCAGGATGCAGTTCTTGCGTTAGAGGGCTAGAATAACAAACAGTTTGTTTAACGCAGAACTTAAATCAGTGCTGGCACTTAGTCATCAGCAGTGACGTGGGATATTAAGATTAACCTTATCTTAAAAACACCTTATTTAGGGATCATGGAAACGGGGCATCACATAAAGCTGCTGCGTATCTTATAAAGTCTTTACTGCATACCTAATGGGTAAAGCTACTCAAGCGTTGAGAGAATAACAAGTGAATTCAATGGTTTACAATGTGAAATGACACAGGAGCAAACATATTTAATATTTTCTCTCTGACACAGCATTTTCTTCTTGGTATGTTCATAGTTTCCTTATCCTGATGTAAATAGGCCCAACTTGACCACAATGCACAAGCCACACACCGAGAGCCAAAACATGCTATGAACAAGCCATGTAGGCTCCAACAGTCAAATGAACACCTAGTTAACCAACATGACAACGTGAGAAGTGAAGGTTATGAAGTGCTAGAAAAAGAAGCTTGGAAACAATAGATAGTTCTTTACAAAGAGTGTTTCACTTCAAACCTCTTCAGTTAACTGTTTTCATGAATTTAAACACATGTTGTACATTACGGGAAACAAACAAGCACCGATACATTTATATGTTATCATTCCAAAACCCTCCAACTTCTTTCCTTTCAAAGACATGTGAAATACCTTTATCTGAATCGATGGTAAATTACAGCCACAACGTTACTTCAAAATAGATACTGAAAATGATTCATGTTAACACGCCATGTCAGGATGAGGGGATGAGCAATGGCGACATTTTAGACTAAACGCAAACTTTTATTCTGGGTGGTCACTTAAATGTGCATTAGAATTGTGGGTAACACTTTATTTTGATAGTCCATAGTTAACACTCTATATGTCATCAGTTGACATTTAGTAGCATGTCAACAGTGTATTAACCAATATTCAACCTTACTATCTGTAGATTGTGTCAACATCTTCAAAATGTGAGTAGTTGATTGTCAATTTTGAAGAAAGTAAGGTTGAATATCGGTTAATAACCTGTTGCAAAAAACATGTTGACACAGACACTTTTTGTAAAATCTATAGATCAACACTTGAGATGTACCTTATATTCTACTGGCAGTTAGTTACATGTATGTTACTTGTCTGTTGAAACAGTGTTGTTGAATGTCAACTGATGACTTATAGAGTGTTAACTATGGACTATCAAAATAAAGTGTTACCGAATTGTGTAACATGAAGAACAATAACAGACGATTTAGGAGATTTTTTAGGTTATAGTCTAAAACATATTCCTTAGGATTGTAACAATAACTACTTTGTCCTATATGTACAGCCAAATCATTTGATCATAACACTGTGATGTCAGAAATAACATCTGGAGATATTTCAGAGATAAAGGAAAGAGAATTGCATGGTTGTGTTCTGAAATGAATATACATACTGTAAGACATGTTTGTTGATTAGCTGTTGTCATTTAATTATTTAACATTATTCACACTATTTGATGACAGAAAGATCCTCAACAAAGTGCAAAGGACCTACTACTATGTTTTAGCATTGTTAGCATCCTTCAAGTGTCACTGAAATGTAGCCACATCAAGAGGTTTATGGATACATTATGTCAAAAAAAATCAGTGTGATGCTACCAAAGCCAATGATATCTCTTCTGTTCGGTCCTAGTGGTGGTTACACCCCCCCCCCCCTCCCTCCCATGTAAACACAAACGTTTTCAGGAGGAGAAGTGAGACCACATGACTTCCATGCATTCATTAGTTAGCTTGCAGACCACAAATAGAGAGTTGTGATGCTGTGGAGAGGTAGCTCTAAGAATAGAGCCGAGTTTAGAGAGGAGCCAAATGCAGTCATAGGACAATACAGGTTGCATCTATATGATGAATGCACTATCATGTTGCAGGTAGTGACGTGAAACAACACACATTAATGCCTTCTCTAATCCACACACATACAAACACACACCATAATCAGATATGTGTCCCTGTGTCACTATATGGTGAGTGACTTTGACCCCTGTTTTTTAAATAATTTACGCCTCACAAATCATTTAATACTTACAAGGTCCAGCAGACAGGATCTGGATAGACATGTCTTCAGTGTGAGTCTGTTTGCTCTGCACTCAAACCAGTCATTTCACCAATAAAGCAGGCAGCATGACAGCACAGGAAGCTTTCCATCTGTATGAGCTTCCAAAGGATGAGAGCTGGTAGGTAGTACCTCACCCTCTAAGAAAACTGTTTGCAGGTTTTCAAGAACCACAGTCTTTACCCCTCCGTTTTAGTCCATCAAAAACACTGCAAGAAACAAATGTAGGTGCATTTTTGCACGTAGGTGCAAATAACATAAGATGCAACCATTTGTGAATGACACAATCTTCCCGGTCATATAAAATCAGTTTTCTGATGTGGTTTGTGAAAAGGATCCAAATCATCACTGTATAGGCACAGATATGTCCATCCTTTCACTAGTTTAAACATCTTGTCTTTTAAATGAATGAATAGAATTCATTCCGGCATAATTTCTTTCCTACAGCAGCACGACCCTCAGAAGCAGCGGATACGTCCATTGAGAGGATGGAGACAGCATCATGGTGAAATTCCCCTGTCCCTGGAGCAGCCGAGCATCCTTTATATCCCTCGAGTCAAGGAGCGACCAGCACGCACACACAACAACCCCCCCCCCCCCCCCCCACCTTCATCCTTTACCCTGCATGCTTGGCCCCTCCCCCGTTAGCCATATCTTATGAGCTATTGGCTGATGTGCTGGGGAGAGGTTGATGGCGATTGGATGGGTGATGGAGCGAAACCTTCTTTTACTATGAATCAGGAAAATACCGGGGTCGGAGAGAGAGGACAAAGATGACGATGTGGGAAATAGAAATGATATGAGGGTGGGAGGGGGAGGGAGGGAGGTAAAGGAAGAAGAGAGGAAAAGGTATATAAAAGAGTAACAAGACGGAAAGACAAGTTGAAAATGGACATTCAGCTGCTCACTTTATTTATCATAACGCGGAGATTATCACCCTTATTACTATCATTAACATTCTTCAAGATGTACAGGACTAACTAATACATTATGTCAAAAGGAAGGAGGAACAACCTGGCTTGATTTTAGGGAAAGTGCATTTTTACAGATGGGGCCGATTAGAATACAGCATGGTGATGTTTATTTGTTTTTACTGTGTTTTTTTATATGAGTTTAGCTATGCAGAGCGATGAGGACATTTTTTATTGGTGAACCTGCTGAGTTGTATCGGTGCCGATATACCACTGAAGGAAGTGTGTATTATGACTATGTCTTATCCCAGATGATGTACCATTTCATATTTATTTTGCAATGCGTATTGTGTCATTTGATGTCTTTGATTAATGACGAAGGTATCAATAAAGCAATTTCCTACTTTACCAATGGATCCTTTTGTCAATGTATTTTGCCAATGTTTCATAATCTATCAAAGACATTGCCGAGATAAATAATTGCAGGGTTTTATGCTTTGAGTCAAGCTTATATCTGACAGGAAACCATTTGTAAATCTAATTTTAATCAGTATAATTGTAATCATTCTGACATAATGACACTGTTTTTGATTCAGTAATTAATCACTCCTAATTACTTCGAAGCACTTCGAGATTTGTCTTGGCAGATGAGAAGCACTATATAAATTAAATATATTATTATTACTCCTATAAAAAAGTCCAAACCGTCTTATATGATATCCTGTAATTTAGACATCTAAAGCTGTGTCCAAACATTATTTTTCAGTAATAAAAAGACATCCATTAAATCATTGTGTATATTTTAAACAAGTTAATTGTTAAAAGTTATGAAAATGCTCCATTGAAATAAACTTTGGATAAAGAAAGTTTTCAGATTTTTCTCCATCAACTCTTTTTGGATTCAATCCTTTTTGAATTTGCAGCCACAAGACATTTAACTAAACAAATATCATTATGTTGATATCCTGTGACAGGAGGATGCAAGCTGTGCTCTTTCTAAAACCAACACAGCCAGTCTTCCACAGCATGATCCAATTTGGGATGTCTGCACAAACACACACAAACATACATACACACAAACTAGGCAAAAGGCACACAGAGAGGTCAGGATGCACACATACACGTGCACATCTGAGGAAACAGCATGCACAGACACACCAAGGTGCACACAAACATGACACAAACACACTCGGTCCAGCTGTCTCTGTAAGACACTACAGGGCGTCTACCCGACGTTCCTCTCTTTCATCCCATCTACTGCACATTTCACAGAGATCTATTAGTTGTAAGCTGTGATCACAAACTCTTTAGATACTGATGGTCAGAGCTTGCACATAGTACATGCCTTCATGCATATATGTGTTGGTACTTTCGGTAATTAGATGACACCTTGTCAAATGGTTTGTTTTTTCTTTGTTAAGAGATGATGTTGAACACAGACAAAATTAAAATGATATGGAAATGTAGCTTTCCTTTTAGCTGAATACTGTATATGGGTCAACCAATTTCTTTCCTCAATCTTCATGTCTGTTTTTTACTGTCGTTTTGAGCTTTTATTGCACCCATTTTGCTCATCGTGCGTTTCACTGCCGACATGTTTGTACATATGGCTTAATTACAAATTATTAATTAAAAATAGATGTGTAAATGCCCTACCAAGATATAATAGGACAGAGGAAAAGAGATAGCAAGGGAGAGATAAAAGAACAACTTAGAAACAAGAGAGGGAAATGGAAAGAGAGAGAGTGAGTAAATACAATTCACCCGAACACACACTTACGACCACATCCACAAACACACCATATAGAGTTGTGTCTTCCCCACCCTGGCCTCTGCAGGGGAGAACCAAAAAAAACAAAATCCAATGAACTCCAGAGAAAACCACTTCCTCCACTGCTTAGAAGTGTGTGTGTGTGTGTGTGTGTGTGTGTGTGTGTGTGTGTGTGTGTGTGTGTGTGTGTGTGTGTGTGTGTGCGTGTGCGTGTGTGTGTGTGTGAGCATGCCTGCCTGCTTGTCTACCCGCAGTGCACATGGTTATCATTCAAAGCCCAATTCAATAGGAACCACACAGTGAGCTCCGTATGGGTAGAGATGAGAGACCGAGTTCACAGCTGAATTAAACTGAACAGAAACATATGGGGAAAGGGAGGAGAGCAAAGGGGGGAAGAAAAGAGGAAATGAGAGGAAATAGGAAGGGAGGAGAGGAGCAATAAACGACAGGAGATGAGAGGAGAGGGCTCTCCATCCTTAACTCACTCTTTTGCTCGCTTTCTCTTTCCATAGTGAAATATTCATCTACTTTCAACCAGCAAAACAAGGACTGCAAATTGTTTTGATTCAATTTGCTACACTACATGTTATCAGTGCAGCAAGAGATCAGAATCACCCTGACTGAACAGGCAGATTATCGTGGACTGAGAGCAAGAGGATATCTGGGGAACAGTCCAACTACTCTAAACACGCTTAGTCTTTAAATCCATATGTAGGCCAACAGTGTTTTTGGGACACTGGGATTTGGTGGTTAAGTGGCTTCTACGAAATCTATCCAGATTATCTGCTTTTTTTGGGGGGGGGGGGTTTCCTGTATTGAACACATGTTCTGAATAAAGTGAGTGTAAGACAGTCTGATTGCATGTCCATATCTAGTTCACGTTTAGGTATGGCAATGTAAACTAGTGAAACTGTAAATCAATGTATATTTTCCTTGGTTAATACATTGTGTTAAGTGATGCAGTGTTCTGATAACCCATAACTAAAACATTGGGAAAATAACAAAAACTAAATATATGGTTTGAGTGAAAGATGAATACACTATCTAGAGACATTGGTCTAAACCATTGCTCAGTAATGATAAGCTGCAAGTAACCATAGAAACAAGAATGAGGCTTTAAATGCTACGTCAATGGATTAACAAAACTGATTTGAAATAATCACTTTGAAGTGCCACATTGCCAAATATTTAGCGGTCTTCACCTCACAAATTATTGTCGATATTGTGATACATACAAATGTAATGTCCTGTGTATGTAACTATTGCTGTCTGAGGAAGTCATCCTTGCATTCCCCCCCCGTTATGTCTTGTTTAGTTGCTTGTTGTTGGGTGTTTTGTTGTTTTTTCTGTTATGTGGTGCAATGTCTGTGTTTATCTTACAACTAAAAAAGACATATATAATACAAATAAATACAAATACAAATAAAGATATTGTAACACATCAGTACTCATCAACACAGAGGACAAGTCGGTCTCTCTACATGTATAAAGCTTTGTCCACCAGTAGCCTACACAGAGTTATACAAAAAACAACAGAAATACAGGAAAAAGGAAGCTGTGGGCTTGTCCAATACTCTAAAAGGACACAAAAACAAATCTAAAACTAGCACATCTCATTGAGGCAAGACTAAAAGTCACAACAATGTCCATGAGAACATTCAGCTCAAAAGGTACATGAAGATACCTTCCTACTTACAGATTAAAATAACTCGAAAATATCTATATATATTTGAATGGTTAGTCATTCTCGTGAAAGGGTACAGTCATCCACCAACGCAGATACAAATTTAGACAAACCACACGTGTCCTTCCTTCACACAAAGACACACATGTTAATAATAAACTGTTTTGGCCTACAGCACATTTCTACATTATACTATAATGTGCCATATCAGCTATAAGTAAGTAAAAGATGCATTAGCATTACTTTTTTCTCCCAAGAGGACTTTGCACACCTACAATTTCACGTTACAGTGCAACAGAATGCTTTAGGCAATTGACTTAATCGGCACTTAATTCAACAGAAAGTTAATGTTGTAGAGTAATTTAAAATGAACAATGAACAGGAAAAGGCCGGGTCGGAAATCAGCCATAAAGGGCCAGTACAATCTGATGACTGATTCACTGCCAGCTGCTTTTATGTCCCATGTAAACACAAATACACAGATGTCCTTAGGGATCAACTTCAGGTTTTTTTGGCAAAAGGACTTCGCACAGGATTTGGCTGCCCTATCCTAATCATGACCTATTCAAATTTTGGCTAGAGAGAATAATAGGCAGAGCAGTCCATTGAACACAGTCCTGTAAAATGTCCATCCCTGAATGACCCAATTGGAAAACATCATGTCCAACTGTGTCACAAAGGGCTCACAGAGCTAAATGCAACACAATCTACTGAGGTTTTTTTGAGAGATCACAACCATTCATGTGTGTCCCATCCATCCCTGACTGTCTCCTCTTGCATCAGTCTTCTATAGCAACACTATCCACAAATAAATCTATAAAGTCATACTTTGTGTTCACTCTATTACAACACTGACACTTTCTGCCACTGCATGTCAACTTTCCTGACACAGATTACTGCAAGCCTTTCAATTTAAATCAGACTTTCAATGGAAAAGCTCCAAACACTTACAACGTGTTTTAGTCCAGGAGAGATTAAAAAGGAATAATCCATGGCTATGGAATCAGGCCCACATTCATTAGAGATAATCTTTGTGAAAGCCCCAATAAGAGCCACTTAACTTTCCTGTATATACCCAAAAACACCCTGGAGAGTGACTTGGTGTATTTTTAGTATATGGTCCTGGGGGTGTTAGGGATGTGAACCCACAAGGTCATGGTTGCTTGTTGACGACACGGAAGAGGCTAAATCTAATGGGATTCAACGCAGTAGATGTTTGATGGACAAACCATTTTATTTAGAGTGGGCATGGGACGTGACATTCCCAATGTTCCATCTCAGTCACCCTCTTACTCACATAAAGACACCACGTACAGAATAGAAGCTGTCAAATCCTTGGTGATATTGAGAGTATTTGATCACAACACTCCTTTTTTACTACAGTGATTCCCTTTTTTCCTTAGTTCCCACTTTGCCCAGGAATTATATGTTGATATTGGACAAATAGGATTAAGAGACATACCTGAGGTTTGACCAGGGCCATCCAGTTTGGATTCACATTTTGGAAGAGAGCAGTCTGAAAAGAGAAAGGGAGATAAAAAGATTAGAGAAAGTAACTTTGATCATTGAAAAAGAGAATGAAAGGACTGTCATGTGACCCACTAGAGCAGTACCACAACACTGCATGTGTTAGTGTCAGAAGTTAGAGCTTTGTGATTACACAGTACAAATGAGAGAGTGAGCAATTGTGGAGCGGCTCTTTGATCTGAGTCTCTGGATAGTCCCTCGCTGGGGTTAACAGCATTTGAAAGCTGCTTGCAGGTGCGCACACACATAATGTAAAATGTGGGACAAAATGCACATAGTACATGCTGTATAAATGAGCTGTTGAAACTGTAAACTCAGCACTCCAAATGATTAGATCTAGACCAGGGATGGGCAACTTGGATGGTAGTGGGGGCCACATAATGTATGTACTGGCCACCAGGGGGCCGCAGATTCACTTGGAACACACACACACACACACACACACACACACACACACACACACACACACACACACACACACACACACACACACACACACACACACACACACACACACACACACACACACACACACACACACATTCCATGTGTTGTATGTAATTATTAACAAATATACTAAGTCTGACATCTTCATTGACATTTTAAAATCTTTCAGGGAACATCCTCTAATAAGCTCTCTAAACAAATATCAGTTCACAGAAATGTTATTTAATTTTTGCAAGTGCATGTTTGTATTGAACAGGTTATTTAACAGTGAAACGATTTTAAACTATTGGAAAGCACGGGAAATGTGTGTGCATTAAGATGAACCATTAAGATAACATAAACATGAAGTCATGAACACTAACCCAGACATTAGTTGTCTAACTTGAACCTACATTGTAGCATGTCTCTGCATTCCCCTTATTCCATAATAAGGAGAATGTCAACACATACACCTGTCTGCTGTTCCTCAGCGCCGCTCCCCCTCCCTCCCGCCGACATTATGAATGAAAGCATAATCATAGATAACACGGCAGGGTGCGTGACGGTTTGTTTTCATCTGATTTCAAATAAACAAAGTCTTGGTTTTTAGAATATTAAACTTGTTTCGCCAAATTCAGATGATAAATACAACTTTTAAACTTGTAAAGGCATAATTACAAGCGGCAATTTAACGTCACAGCAGGCATAACAACAGTCGGTATTTCTTGTGAGTGTTTCCCCGGGAAACAAACACAATTCTTTCACACACAGTGACGTCACGAGCTACCCACAATGCAACACGCGCCATATATATATATATATATATATAAATACGCCATTTTCCTGGAGGTGCAAATATCCTGGAAGTGCAAATATAAACAGCTAGCTAACGTAGCCAGGCAGAGCGCACTAGTTTTTTTTTCTGAATTAACTACCAAAGAAATTGCTGCATGTCTTCGGATTCAACCTGATCTCACCAGAATGCGTGACTCCACCACGACTCCTTAACACCGCATTGCGTGGTGGACTCACAAACTTTGTTACATTTACGTGTCGGCACCACGCAAACAACCCCAATGTAAAGTGAATGAGGCTCTTTTGGTGGTGCACACACGCATTTCTACAACGTCCTGCAGTGAGCTTTTATTCTATAAAACGTTTTTAAAATCTACTTTATAGCTTGTAGTAACTCACGGGAGGCTTCTTTTATTTTATTTGTATTCATAATAATTTTTTATTTTTCGTCAGAATGTATTATGGTGCATTATTTACGATTTTTTGTTCTCAAAAAACAGTGCATTGTGTGTAATACAACTGTGATTTTTATTAAATTAGTTAGTTTTTAAGGAAGAAGCCAGTTGAGGTGGTTCGGGCACCTAGTTAGGATGCCACCTGGGCGCCTCCCTAGGGAGGTGTTCCAGGCACGTCCAGCTGGGAAGAGACCAAGGGGTAGACCTAGGACCAGGTGGAGGGATTATATCTCTTCGCTGGCCTGGGAGCGCCTTGGGATCCCCCAGTCAGAGCTGGTTGATGTCGCCAGGGAAAAGAAAGTTTGGGGCTCTCTGCTGGAACTGCTACCCCCGCGACCCGACCACGGATAAGCGGGAGAAGATGGATGGATGGTTTTTAAGGAAGGCCAGAGCTTCAGCTGTGTCCAATAGATTGTTCCCTTTAGTTAACGTTTTTTAAAAGAACATTATATTCCTATTTGATCATGTTCCCTTTATTGTATTACGGAGAGCAATGTGAGCGTCCATTCCCATTGGATAACGGAGGATTTTACACCCGGAAGTAAGTATTCCCCTTTTTACAGTGATATCTGCACTACTCATCAACTCAAAAACACCAGATTATCCTTGTTGATTACACAACATTGATTGGTTTAAGTTGTGTACAATGCTTTTGTAATTTTCCCCTTTGATTCGGAGAAACAAATATGTGTTCAGTTTAGGATGGCCGAAGACACTACACTACCCAGAATCCTCAGCTATTGTTCCGCGTTGCCTCAAGCTCTGTGATTGGTTGACCTCCAACTGCATTCCATATGAAAAAAACGTTTCGTAAAAGATAAATCATACTTTATTCAGCAGTGCTTGCTTTACTCTTTGAAAGTCATCACATGAATGCATTGTAAATATTACACATCTGTCGTAGTTCTTTATTTATCTACAGAGATCTGGCCTCAAAATAGACCGGAAACTATTCTTTTACCTTTCTGTTTTAATTTCACAATAAAGTTAGTAGTAATAATTTGTTTTGATATTATTGTTTTTTATTAACTACTCATGTTAAGACTATCTTTTCTGTGTTGCTGTGGGTTTTTCCATCGCTTTTGTGTTACAAATATCAAAACAATAACAGAATATATCCGTCGTAAACTAAACCAGAAACAGCAGTATATTTTATTTTGTTAACACTGTAAACTTGACAGCTTTTTAACCTATGTTTTTAACCCATACCTCCTACTGGTTAAAGCACGTTATTACACGTTTAGAGTAATATTGAAATCTTGAAAAGGGATGTCCAAAATAGCAATTATATACAGTTTTGAATTAACTATTTGTAGAGAATAACGAGTAATGTATATACTTTATAGGGATCTGCAGATACATATTTAGTCTTCTCAAGCACCAACAATCATTACATTACATTGCATTTAGCTGACGCTTTTATCCAAAGCGACTTACAATAAGTGCATTCGACCAACAAAATACAAGCTTGAAGAAAACAGAATCATATAAGTACATCAGGTTTCATAGAGCCAAAACATTTCAAGTGCTCCTCAACTGGCTTTAGATAAGCCAGTCCTCCAATCAAATATCTCTCCTGATTGTTGGCACTTGACAATCACCTTCCCTGTATTTTACTCAGGTGTAACTAAAGTCTGCTTTAAGGGTTGTTTATATTTCACATCATTAATCAGAATCTGTAAAGTAACTAAAATAAATGTAGTGGAGTAAAAATACCTGGTTAACCTTAAAGAAAGCCCTCAGGATTATAAAAGACCCCCATCACCCCAGCCACAAACTGTTCTGTCTGCTGCCATCTGGCACAACAGCTGCATTCTAGGAGAGGATGTGGCTGATGTGGAGGACTACAAGTACCTGGAAGTGCACTTATGGGCTGAACTGGAGGATCAACGCTGACGCTGTGTACAAGAAGGGGATGAGCAGACTCTATTTTCTGAGGAAGCTGAGATCCTTCCACGTGTGCAGCAAGATGCTGGAGATCTTCTAGTCTGTTGTGGCCAGTGCACTCTTCTTTGCTGCGGTCTGCTGGATGGGCAACATAAGAGCCGGTGACACCAGCAGGATCAATAAAGTGATCAGGAAAGCTGGGTCTGTCATCGGCATCAAGCTGGACCCCTTTGAAGCTGTGGTGGAGAGGAGGACACTGAACAGGCTGTTGTCCATCATGGATAACCCCACCCATCCTCTCCACCTGCAGCTGGACAGACAACGGAGCTCCTTCTCCAACCAGACTGCTGCAGCTCCGCTGTCACAAGGACCGATACAGGAACACATTCCTGCCCACTGCAATAACTCTGTACAATAAATCACCTCTGGCTGGAAGAGAACTCTCTGCTCCATAGTTTCTCTTGTAATACAACCTTGCTGTACATTTTACACATATATAATCTGTTCAATATTTGATATTCCATATTCCATTGTCATATATTTTTGAATATGTATATTTGCATATATAATATCTACATGTATATTTTCTATTTCAACATGTATATTTTCTATTTTCTTTTTTTTCTATTCTTGTTTATTTGTGGTTTTGTTTTATTGTAAAATGCCTTGTCTTTTATGCTGCTGCAACAAAAACAATGTCCCAAATTGGGATCAATAAAGTACCATCTTTATCTTACATCTGGACTCAAACCACCAGACTCAGGGACAGTTTCATCCCACAGGCCATAAGACTATTAAACACCTGAACTTTGAAATAACATCCATAGCATTAATCTGGCTGCTACTTAGAAATGATTTGTCTAATATATCATATTCCAATCCCTTGTATAGACTCTTATTGCACTATTTCACTTTTTACTATTTTACTATTTTTCCTTTTGTATTGACTTGCACTATTTTTTCTGTGTATCTGTTTTATTGTGTTGCACTGTTGGAGGAGCCTGTGACCTAAGGGGGGGGGGGGGGGGTAGGAGACGTTCGATTCCTGTTTTGAATAGTGTGCCATCATGGGTTTCATTCCATTTCAAAATGCTGTTTGTAGCTCAGCTAAACTTCACGCACTGCCACTCCAACATCCAATCACAGAGCTTGAAACAAATCACGGGGTTTGTCAAGCAAAGCACATGGTGTAGTCCCAAACGATAGCTGAGGATTCTGGGTAGTGTAGTGTCTTCGGCCATCCTAAACTGAACACATATTTGTTTCTCCGAATCGAAGGGGAAAATTACAAAAGCATTGTACACAACTTAAACCAATCAATGTTGTGTAATCAACAAGGATAATCTGGTGTTTTTGAGTTGATGAGTAGGGCAGATATCACTGTAAAATCAATCGACAGTAAGGGGAATACTTACTTCCGGGTGTAAAATCCTCCGTTATCCAATGGGAATGGACGCTCACATTGCTCTCCGTAATACAATAAAGGGGACAGGATCAAATAGGAATATAATGTTATTTTAAAAAACGTTAACTAAAGGGAACAATCTATTGGACACAGCTGAAGCTCTGGCCTTCCTTAAAAACTAACTAATTTAATAAAAATCACAGTTGTATTACACACAATGCACTGTTTTTTGAGAACAAAAAGTCGTAAATAATCCACCATAATACATTCTGACGAAAAATAAAAATTATTATGAATACAAATAAAATAAAAGAAGCCTCCCGTGAGTTACTACAAGCTATAAAGTAGATTTTAAAAACGTTTTATAGAATAAAAGCTCACTGCAGGACGTTGTAGAAATGCGTGTGTGCACCACGACAAAAGAGCCTCATTCACTTTACATTGGGGTTGTTTGCGTGGTGCCGACACGTAAATGTAACAAAGTTTGTGAGTCCACCACGCAATGCAGTGTTAAGGAGTCGTGGTGGAGTCACGCATTCTGGTGAGATCAGGTTGTTCGGATTACATCTCTGGACTTGAGGGGTGTGCTTTAGGTCGTTACCAGCGTAAACTAGAGCTGTGTGGGTTGTCGGATTGCCCTTACAGACTGCCTGCAGATGTATGGAAAAACGACAGTGGCCTTCGTCGATTTTGGCTGCATCTACGTCTAATTTCTAGAAACATCAGGTGAATACCCACTTGTCACAATAGTATTATCATGCCATTGCATATGTGGTATTTTAGAGTTGACTAGATATTGATTAAGGCAATAGACTATGATATTTAGTACAGGAAGTTTAGCAACACCTAGACGGTGTACGGCTGCTTGCACCTCGTGTAAAACGGCGGATACCGGAAGTACGGTGTCGCGCTCGGCCCAATACCCGTATGTGTCAGGGTTTCCGTTAGCCGGTAATTACCGGTTTTTAGCTGGTAAAATTTATAAAAAACCGGTAAATTCAAAACCTGACGGTCAAAATGTCTGGTAATAATTAGGGAGGCTCCGATCGATCGGCTGCCGGTCATTATCGGCCGATATTCACTCTTAATAGTTTGATCGGTGCTCTCTATAAAGGCCGATCAGGAGAGCTGGATCTGATCGATATGGACATGAACGCAAGTGAAGTTTAACCGGACGCGAGAGAGAGATCAGATCAGCTGCTGAGTCTGACCGAGACACGCAGCTCTGCAGGATCACCTGAAGCCCCGCCCTCTGTTTAGCGAGCTGCATGAGAAACTGACGTGCTGTCAGGAGAGAGAGAGGGAGGGAGAGGATCCGTTTCTCCCGTGTTATTATTCAAAGTTGATGTAAACTTCTGAATAATGTACGTTATCTACTACAAGTAGTTTGTTTGAATGTAATAATTATGTTGTTTGTTGTTTGTGGAATCATTTATTGAAAAATGAATCTGAATTTTTCGATCTGTTACGATTATAAACTGAAGCAATATAAAAATGAGCCCGTGAACTGAGTTTTAAACTGAAGCATATCTGCTCATAGTCCGGTAATTACCTGCTAACGGAAACTCTGCTACACAACTATTATTATTATTGAAATATGACCGGTAAGTTTCAAATTAGTCCGGTAAAATAAATTCTGCCCGGACATTTGACCGGCGAGAAAAAATCCTAGCGGAAACCCTGGTATGTGTGTGTGAAAGAATACACACAAACGTGTCACAGATTATTTTTGCGGTATTTGGCTGCCGAACGAAATCATACGCAGCTCGCGACTTAACTAGGAGTCTATTGGACGGTGTCAGTACTATTAGTAAAAATATATATATGTATATTTTTTCTTCATTAATTACGTTGCCCCTGGGCCGCCATTTGCCCACCCCTGATCTAGACCAGGGGTTCCCAACCTTTTTCCCCGAGAGCCCCCCCAAATTATTCCTGTTGGAAGTTGCGCCACCCTCCTCGCCAGTGTGAAAATCCTGGTGTTAGAGCTTTTCGGGGTAAAGTGTTGTGGTTTTGGTGTTACATTTAACATGATTAACACCGCCTGTTGTTAAAACACTATATAGTACAGGGTTGGATCATGGTGTTAAACATATTTAACGACGGATAGTGTGTTCTCTCAATCCGGGTACTTTTACGTGATGTGCGTGAAATTATTTAGATCTCCGCCATCTTTTTGATGCAACCTTCAGTCTCGAGAGACCGCAGTCCGTGACGGTAAGTTATCGCTACGTTTCATAATTTGTTCCCCAGATAGCTTACATTGATTTTGCTTGAAAATACAGTTGTGTGTGGTAGGTAGCGTAATTGTAAATGTATTGTTTTCATTACTAGCTTGCTAATTATTACTATTTGACTGTCAGGTGCAGGTGCACAGACCATACATTCAATGCTTGCTTGCTAAACTAACTGTCGAATTATATATGGATGTCGAATTAACGTTAGATATGTAACATAAAATGTAATCTTTACGAAGACCAATGTATTGCACATATCTATCGTTAGTTAGACAGCGAGCTAACAAGCTATAGTGTCCGTAAAAAAGTTGATGAACCATCACTGGAATCACCAGGTATGGTTTTAGGAACGGCATTGTCATATCAAGGCAAGGCAATTTATTTGTATAGCACAATTCATACAGTAATGCAATTCAAAGTACAGGATCAAACAGAGAAAACACAATCCATTGAGAAGAAATACAAAACACACAAAATAATTAATTAAGAGAAAGAAAACCATGTTTAACAGTTCGAAAATTAGAACATTTAAATTCGCAAAGCCATATTAAAAATAAATGTTTTTAGACCTGATTTAAATGTTTCTAAAGTGCTAGCCATTCTCAGATGTTCTGGGAGTTTGTTCCATGCATTAGGAGCATAGATGCAGAAGGCTGCTTTCCCACGCTTTGATCTCACAAATGGAACAGTGAGCTGGCCTGCGCCTGAAGACCTAAGGGGTCTGCTGGGTTCGTACCACTGAAGGAGGTCCTTGATATATTTGGGTCCTAGCCCGTTTAGTGCTTTATATGTATGCATTAAAATCTTAAAGTCAATTATCTCACTAACTGGAAGCCAATGCAGTGATCTCAGCACTGGAGTGATGTGATCTGTTTTCTTTGTCCGGATTAAGATTCTGGCAGCAGCATTTTGAATTAGTTGGAGTTTACGGAGTGATTTTTTTTGTGAGGCCTGTGAAGATGCTGTTGCAGTAGTCAAGCTTGCTAAAAACAAATGCATGGACAAGTTTTTCAAGGTCTTGCTTCGACATAAGGTCTTTAATATGTGAGATATTTTTTAGATGGTAGTAGGCTGATCTGTTGATTGCCCTGATGTGGCTGTTAAAATTGAGGTCAGAGTCTAAAATTATACCTAAGTTTCTTGCTTGACTTTTCGGTTCGAGTAATAGTGATTCCAGGTGTGCAGAGACTTTAATTCTTTCTTCTTTGGTTCCAAAAACAATTACTTTGTTTTTTTTTGTGTTGAGCTGTAAGAAATTACGGCACTCATGCATTTGTTTTAGACATGTGATCAATAAATCGGTAGGACCGTATTCATCTATGGAATGTCATATTGCCTATTGTAAATTGTCTATGTGAGGCTGGAGGGAGTGTATGACCACACAGTTGGAGAATGCCAGGGTACAGTGGGTTTGGAAAGTATTCAGGCCACTTCACTTTTTCCATACTTTATTGTGTTGTGAGACTTCATGTCTTGTATTTTGCTTGTACATGCGCTATGAACTGTTGGACATTATACAGATGGGTAAAACATTTTTTTTTTATCATTGTTCTCTTTTCTTACAGAGTGGGACAGTGATATGGCATCCATCCTCCTCCTTCTGCACCTCCTGTCACCCCAGCCTGCGGGAAGGAAGAAAACCCAGAAGATCATACTCAGGCCATTGATCATCTGGTCGTATTTCACAAGGTATGTGGCAGGTTTAAGAATGTTAGATCTAGCCACCAGAACTACTACAGAGAGCTGTCACTATGATAAAGTAGGACTAGGCTAGTGCAAATATAAACTATTCCTAAAAACACACTCGCATATTACACATACATGCGCATAGTTAGCCATGTAAAATGAAAATGTTGCTTGCCTTCAGTCCTGTAGGAGTCTGGACGAGCACCTTCAGAGCCATATCGACACAAGCCAGCCATATCTTCTTGCTTCAGGGACCAGCAAGGAGACCATCGGCAACTTCTTCATTCTGATCGACAAGAAGCTCATCCCCTGTGAGGCTGCCACTTCCTTAGCAGCAATTGATGAACTTTTTAATCTTCACTTTGTCTTAGGGACTAGCTATGATCCAGCACTCAAAAGCATGTACACATTTCTGCAAACAACTGTCTATAACATAGATTTTTTTTTTGTACTGTGTGGTCCAAAAAGGTTGAGTCCAAGGTGTGGTCTAAAAAGGTCAACTGCCACAGAGGGTTATTTATATACATTTTTGCTGTTGAACAATATTGAATGTTGGTTGAATTGAGTATTGGGAGAATTTGTCAGTCTTATGAGACATGGAAAGTTTATTTGTTGATCATCTTCATGCCTTTTAATGTTGTTAAGCAGGATAGTCCTTCAGTCATCAAACCTGATGGACTGCAGTTGCATAAGCCTTTTGATCTGCAAATGTCTGCAAGTGCCAATGACACCATTTTTTATCTCGTCTTAGACAGCTACAGTATGTGCTGTAATTTGTATTTCTCCCTCTGGCATTTTTTTGTTGTTGTACTGAAACACTTGGTGTGGCAGTTGAGGTCCAAAAATGTTGTTTGTTGCCTGCCGTGCCAGGCAACAAACAACATTTTTGGACCTCAACTGCCACAGAGGGTTATTTATATACATTTTTGGTGTTGAACAATATTGAATGTTGGTTGAATTGAATATTGGGAGAATTTGTCAGTCTTAAGAGACATGCCACCTTTCAAATAAAGCACTTGTCATATGCTGATATCTGGAATGATTTATTGGTCATTGTAACTTTTAACACCAGTTTGTTGTACATCATAATACCAATACACTACATTTGACACTAGATTAGTGTTCATTTTGAACTCCCAGAGGGTTGAGGCTAATGCAAAATGCAACACCAGTATAATGTGCATTCAACACTAGCTCAGTGTACATTTCTAACTCTTAAAGGTGTTAGATGGGATAAATTATCAGTACTGTAGTGTTACTCTACACCAGTGGTTCTCAAACTTTTTCTGTCAGCCCCCCCCTTTGGAGAAAAAAATAAGTCGGGGGCCCCCCCAACACAAATAGTCAGGCTCAGTGGCGGCACCAGATATTTATTTTGGGGTGCTGTGGGGTAGCTTGACGTTTCATAGAGGGTGGTCAAACATTTAGGGTTTCCCATTAATGTACCGGTCGCTACAGTGGAATTTTCTACTGCAACAATCCCCAAGCATATACACAGTGTGACAGTTAAAATGAAGGCTCGAGGCATATAAGTGTAAGCAGGGGTAAAGTGCTATTTTATAGGTGGTGTGTGGACCTCACATAGGGGGGTCCAGGGGCAAGCTCCCCGGGAAGATTTATTTTTAAATATTGAAGTTAAAAGCATCAATCTGGTGCACTTTGAGAGCAAAATGAAGAGATCTATGGATACCTCTCAACACCCATTTGAAACAGAACTGGAAACAGATTTACTTTTTCTTTATGGTACTGCATCATATTATTTTCGAATCAATAATTTTTCAATTTATGATTTTTTTTTTTTTTTAAATCTTTTTCTTTTTATAGCCATTTTTCCTCCTGGTCTCTTGCGCCCCCCCCCTGGCAGGACTCAGGATTAATTCATTTGGATTCCCGCTGTATGAAGAAATTAAAGGACGGCGCAAGTGGAAACAATTCACAAAGGGATTAAACTGTTTAAAACTCAAAGTAAACCGGATTATGCCGATGGGTTTATGTGTGAAATCGTAAATAATCTACAAAATGGAGGAGACTAGAGATGTCCCGATCCGATCACGTGATCGGGGATCGGAGCCGATCACGTGATTCTCAAAAAATCGGGGATCGGGAGAAAAAAATCGGGATCGGGATTTTTTTTTTTTTTACAAAACAAAAATGACCATGTTCACGTCTTAAAGTCATCCTGAGGACTTAGTTTTGGTTTAAAATTACACAACATCATGTATGTATTGCTTTCTTTGGGCTTGTTTTCAGACCTGGTTGCTTATTTCTCTGAAATCTGGCAACAGAGTGGGCGCAGTGTCTAATAGTAGCAGTAAGCTAACGAGAGGCTACGTTCAGCTGGGGACTCGAGAGTCGGGACAGAGAAAATGTCAGGAGTTTGGAAGTATTATAAAATTGAAAGCGAAGGCAGTGTAACAGCCAGATGCAATGTTTGCGAGGCAGAGGTTCCGCGTGGTGGAAAGAACAGAGCTACATTCAACACGACCAATCTAATACGCTACCTGAGAAACCAACACCAACACGACGAGTACACAGCGGCCACTCAGGGAACGGCACTGAAACAACCGACACTTTCAGAGACTTTTAAAAAGGAAAGAGAAACTGCCCCAGAACAGTGAAAAGGCCAACACAATAACAGCCAAGATAGCTGAATTCATCGCGTTGGATGACCAGCCGTTATCTGTTACCTTTTTTTTCTCTTAATGCATTGCATAAAGATCGGATCGGGAAAAATCGGTATCGGCAGATTGTCAAAATCAAATGATCGGAATCGGATCGGGAGCAAAAAAAGGTGATCGGGACATCCCTAGAGGAGACCGATCTGATCGGAGCAACTGTGACAAATAATCCAACTGAAACCGGCATGGACAATGACTATGTTTTAAAAATGCGCTTATCCAGACTAGCCCGGTTTGGACACCTTACGCGCAGAAGAAACATTTCTAGAAAGAATTATGCATTTCTGTCTTTTTATGCCTTTATTAGCTACTAACTTGAATTTGTATTATCAATGAATGACATTATTTGTTGTACTTTATTGTAATGTGGAGACAAGGCCTTTAGCGACAATCATGTATTGTGTAACAATTATATGTAACGAAAAAAAAAGTCTAAATATGATATTAGGCCTCAAATCATCTGAGGCCTGGCGCACCCCCTGCGATTGTTGGTGGGAACCACAGATCTAGACTATACTTTACATCATTCTGCTCTTCATATCTCTCCTTTACCATATGCACCCAAACTCAGTAACATACACCATACAGACCCAGGCACACTAAATTATAAAGTTGGACAGATGTGCATCTTGTATCTGGCAGCAGGCTGACAAACTGTAGTTGTGGGTCACTCTTCAGTAGTGCACTGTAGTGGCACAAGATAAAAGAGAGGCAGGGAATGAGGAACAGGCAGCTTCGCGCTTCTTTGCTCCAACTTTTCCTGGCTGCCTGAAACGAACAGTCTGGCATATGCTGTGAAGGATTACAGTGAGCACCTGTTCACAAACTCTGTTTTATTTTATACAGTGTAGTATGGATTACTAGTTTGTTCTCTTTCGTTTACCTGTGTATGAAGTCACAAATGTAACCTAAATGAATGTTTAGTCACACTTTAAAGATGGTTTACTGAACACTGAAAATGGTATTCACTGTCAGTGGATAGTGACTAGATATTGACTGGAGAGTTCATGGTCAGCATATGCTGCCAGGCAGGGATTAGGTGGCAACATGCTAATAGGGCAGGAGGGAGTGTGGAGGATAGATATTTGACTAAATATGATGACAGAAAAAAACTGAGTTGAAAAAAAGGTGCCTTTGCCCTTCACCACATTTAAGAATAAGCTAAAGTGTTCTCCAAAATCTCATCTGACTATCATCCACCCTGGGCCGTGAGAGAAACATACTCATTTATGTTTTAAAACAGATCATATTTTAATACATGTTTATAGGGAATTTAATGTTCATAAGTGAGAAACAGCGGAATGCCACTTTAGGGTGAACAATTTCACCTGGGACTGTTTTTCTTATTGGGAAGAGAGGAGAAAATTAGTAGGGGCACTTTTGTTTGACATGTTCATCTTAAAGTAGTGTTGAAGTGTGAAATATCAGATTGATTTTCTTTTCTTCAACGTGCAAGCATTCAGTGTTAAATTGGGAACACGTTGTAGCCAGAGATTCAACCTATTTTATCTGAAGCCAGAGAGGCCAAGCGGAGGTTTAGCCCTCCTAAGCCAGAAGAGCACTGGGCTGGCACTGTTCACGCGACAGGGATCAGAGCCTGCTCCTGTCTTCAAAGCCAAGGGAATGTTAAAGTGTGTGTGTTTTTGTGAGAGAAAGAGCGACTACACAGTTCCTGTTGGACAGACTGAGCACAGCTGTTGACAGAAGACAAGCAGTCTCAGGCAGCACACAGGCTCACACATGTATGTATGCAAACACACACACACACACACACACACACACACACACACACACACACACACACACACACACACACACACACACACACACACACACACACACACACACACACACACACACACACACACACACACACACACACACACACACACACACACACACACACACACACACAGCAGGCTGTGCTTTGATTTCACCAAAGCCGAGTCCATGCTCTACTTTATTCCATGTTTTTGTTTTCATACAGATTAAAGCAAGACCTTGCCTTGTAAAACATGCCATAAGTAATGTCTGGTATCTGGAGTTACAAGGATGATAATGGACATGTGCATGAATGCCAGACAATATATATATATACATTATTGAAAGTTATTGCTACACTATCAGGTTTGAAAATAACGCACAACTGAGAGACTCATTATTTTCTAACTTGCTTACTCACTAACTGACTTCAGGAATGAAAAGATAATACACATCTTGACACTTGACTTACTGACACTGCACCACTCTCTAAAAGAGGAAGTTCATAAAAACTGTGTGTGTCAGAACTAATGGCCTCATGACTTTGTGGCTGCTTTTTCAAAGGAGGCACCACGCATCGTGGGAGGCTTGCGACTTCAGACACCAGATCCAGATGCTTTCTTGGTTTAAGCTGTAGGGAAAGGGTGAGGAGATAGGGGAGTGAAAGATGGGGGAGTTGGAAGAATCTGCTAAAGGGGCATAAGGAGAGAGGAGAAAGGTCAAGGAAGGAAGAATTAGGAATGCGGAGGAATCCTGGAAAACATTTTGTAAACCAATACGTTTAGACAATGGTCAGCAGCTATTCTAAAAAATGATGTGGGTTATAATGGTGAACTTAACACCCCCTCTTTTAGATTACTTTCAAACTCCCCCCATAGGGCGGATAAGTGGTATTATTGTTGGTGCTGCTGAAGGATCTGTTTCCATTTTGCTCAGAGATACCAACACAGGACCCACTGCATTTTTGCCACAAAGTGTGCAGTGGAGACAGTGATACCATATGTTCAGACCATTGATATTCATGCGAACAACAACATTGCTGTTGTAAGAAGCATGCTGTCCAAAGCAATAGATAACTGTAAGAATAGCAAAGAACTAGAAACAGCAATCTCTAAGCTATGAATAAGCCAGATAAATACATGTTTGCAATAATGAGTAGGTCACTTTTGTTATTTAATAATCTAGCCCAGTAAAAAGAACATGTTTCCATCACTCTCCTTGAACACCTTCTTTTCATTCACTTCGTAAACGGGGTTATTTTTCATGGCAACAGTTTATTACCTCAGTTGTTCCACTACCTGGGTATAGCTATTGTAGCTTTGGTGAGTTACCTCTAAAAGGTCCTTACACACCAAACTGACACCAAACTGACACAAAGAAGAACACGTCCCGACGGAACGTCGCCTCGTCACATCGCCTCACGTCTCCTGCGTCTTGGCCATGTTTCACACTGGAACACACCGTAAAGACTTCAGCCAACGGCCAAGTTGCACGTACGAACTGCGCATGCGTGAGTGGCAATAACTCTCCTTACCAGCAGGTGGCGGTAGTGTGTATTCGTCCTTCAAAAGAGGCAACAACCGGAAGACAGACTGCGTGATACACCGAGAGAAGAAGAACAGACTACGTGATATAAACAAACAACAAATAGCGTGTGCGTTCCATTTTCACTCTACAGCGAGAAGCTCATGGAGCTTTCCCGAACCTGTGTCGAGAGCTGGAGTCAAATTAAATCTCAGATTTGCCTTCTTTATAGTTTGTTTGGGTCCCTCACTTCTGTTTCGCTTATCATGCACTGATTCACTAGCTGAACAGCCAATCAGAGTGATTTATTTGGCCGACAGCCTTTAGCCACGACGCTCATCGACGGCCCGACATCTATCGATGGCCGAAATCGGCTTGGTGTGTCGGGGGCTTAAGGCAAAGGCTTGGGCTTTTATCGTGAAAGTGAAATGCAAACAGAATTGCATCCTCAAAGCTGGTCTTAAAGGGGACCATTCTACACACAAATTGTGTCATTATTCTATAAAGATTAAAGCAACAATCAACAATAATTTAATAATGATAAGTGTAATCAAACATGTTAAATTGCCACTTAATGTGATGCACATCAGTGGCGGCGCAAGGGGGTGGCTACTTGGGCTCAAGCCCCGGATGTTTTCTGAAAAGCCCCGAATGTTTCACTGCGAAACTTATCGTCAGTAATGTGCAGTACCGGAGTCCAACAGAGAGGCAGCAGCTGCGGGACAGTAGCCTGTGTACTACCCCCGCTGCGAGGCTCTGGCGAGTCCACAGTTCACGCTAGCACCCCCCGTCCTACAATCCTAAATCCGACACTGATGCACATGTTGGAGTCTGTTACAACTTTGATTGGATATGTCATTTATACTTACAAGAGGTGAAGAGATTGTGGTGAGCATCATAAACAGGAGACCGGATATTAGACAACAAGACAATGATTTGAACAAATGGCGACCCTGAGAGGGACGGTATGAGGTAATGGTGGTAGGCTGTGTGGGAGAGGAGTGGAGGAGGAGATGAAAGGAATGAAAAAGGATAGAGTGAGAGAGTTTGCTGTTGACTGACAAGAGGTTTCTCTCTTATCAGATGGGGGATTTGCAGGAGACACACAGACCAGCCCACAGCCAATTTTTATGATCTGCAATCCTCCTATGCCTCCATCCCTTGTCCGTCCATTCATTCCTCCATCCCCCTCTTCCTTGCTTCCAGAGCCCTGGGCGACATGGGTGGGATGTAGTGATTTATATACCTCTGTGCATGTGTGTGTGTTGTGTGTGTGAAGTAATGAGGCTGTCCCACAGGCTACATTTCCCATCCTACAAAGACATTACCAACCTATTGGAATTCCTGATTATCAGCTAAAGGATACCAGCCAATATCTTTCAGGTATATCATGTATAATCAACTGATCTCAGCCATGATGGCTATAAAACATTTTAGTATTTTGGTTGGTTTTTGGTTTGGTTTGGTTTGGTTTTTGGTTTGGTTTGGTTTTTGGTTTTTGGCCTATACTTATATGTTCATCACTAAAGATATAGCACAATGCAGAATAATGTAGCATAGATCTAATAAAGTAAGATCATTCCTATGATTTTTGTACTGAGGATATGCCTGGTCTGCAATAGATATTGTGAAGTAAGGCGCGGTTATATCTTAAGATAAAGAAAAAGCGAAGACCCTGGTCCTTGTATTTGTGTCGTCAAAGTGACCTCTGGTACATGACATTATACATGAATCAATAATTTGGTGGGATGGAGGGGGGTTACATGTTCGTAAAGTGTATTACGACTCTCTCGAAAAGGTCGAGTGTCTCTGATGAGATCGATCAGCAGGGTCTGGCTGTAAAAAAGGTAATTGCCTTGCTCTGCTACCTTCTTGATTGTCCTCTCCATAAAACTCTCCAATAAACACTAAGAGATGGACTGGCCTATAACAAGCTTCACAACATCTGGTCCTTATTGGGAGGTTGCAGCAGGCTTTTTATATACACTCAAGAAAGGAGGAGAAAATGCACTCTTTTCACTTGAAAACAGGAAATGCTGTTAATCTATTTGACAAACACTATACAGAAATATTTTCATATCTTCAAGCTATTCCTCCTTTTCTCCTTGAGTTCATTAAGTGAAAATAGTCGACTGTGCATGCAGGCCCAGGCGATTTAGCAGTGCAGGCAATGCCAAGCTAAGCTTATAGTCTTTAACTCTGACCAACTGCCAATTAGGCTGCCCCTGGATTCAACCGTAAGGCTTCAGCCTCATGGAGGAGAGTAGCCTACATTTTGCAGGGTGTGCTCCACCCAAGCCTCAGCTCTATAATTTGATGAGTGAAGGCTTGTTTGTCCCTCTAAGTATGTCATGTCCTCTCTTTCTGACTGTCAATTTTCTTCCCTCCACTCCATATTTTCATTTACTTTCATAACTTAACCTATTTGTCTTTGCCTTCCCTTTTACCCCTCTTTCTCTCTACCAGCACTGTTACTGTACACTATACGCTCAAGGATGCATACTGCATAGTGCGTTAAAGTCCTCTTCCTCATCTACATGATTATATAAGATTTCTGCTTGAGTATGCAAGATAACATTCGGTCATTATGCTTTCATCGGCTACTGTATGAATGTCAGAGGAGGAAATAAAGAATTGCTGCTCAGTGATTTGGCTCTCATTACAGACTTGCAGTAGCACAGGTCAGAGGGTTCACTTTGGGCACAGAAGAAAATGCCTCAATTGTGAAACTGCCATTTGTAATGCTAATGTATTGTTCCTCTCTTTAAAACAGATGTACTGGATGACACACTATTAAATAAAGCATGCATAAAGAAACGAAATAAAGCATGCATAAAGAAATGCAACCTGTATGATTAGTGTTTTATTAACTGTTTTTGCTTCAATTTGCCATCAGTCCTAATTGAGCTTGAGCACAAAGTCATGTTTTAAAAAGCTTAGGGGTGTTACAACTCTTCCTTGCAATTCAAGTCATTTGTAATTATTCTCAACAGAACTACAATAACAAGCAGGGGTAATCATTTATGCTCCATGCCTATCAATTATTCTTCTGGTATAAAACATATATAATTTAACACAGCAGACTGCAAAGACACTCATCCATGTATAGTTGAAAGCATGTCTGCATTAATAATGAGTAGAGTAGAAGCCAGTTTCACAAAGTACAGTGTGACACTTGCTGCTAGTTGCACAGTTACTGTAGATCTTTGCAACAACCCTAAACCCATTCTCCATGACTGATGACCAATGTCTTATTGCCAGTGTAGGTATGACTGGGGCTGCTGCTTTTATGCCAGTTGTTTAGAGAGATAATTCATCTCATTCCAACATACAGTACATCTCGCTGCTTTTATGTCAATTTGATTTTCCCAGTGCAGTTCTGTACAATAATGCTATTGTACAGGACAAGTAATGTCATTACACACCACTTAAGAGACTATCTATGAATTATATAACAAATATACTAGGATGCACATTTTATTTTTGGTATTTCAAAGATATCCATAGTGCTCTACTAGACAGTGGTTAATCTAAAGATATATTTCATAAACTACACATTGTCTCCGACATGCCTTTCATATACATCTTTAGAGGGTACATTACATGTGGCACTGTAGGGAGCAACACAGTCCCGATTAAGGCACTTTAGGACACACAAACAGAAATGTGATGAAAAATATTTGGCATGAATAGGTCAAGGGATAGGATTCCTACACAACCTTAACTTATTCAAGTGAGGACTAACTACTAATTGAAATGTGCTGTCTGTCATTGTGACATAAACGATGTGAAATAAAAAATATACATTTTTTCTTTTTCCAAAATGACTGTCGGCCAACTTCAATAATGTTGTAATCTAGAATCAGCAACAACAACAAGCCCTGTGTCCCAGTCGTGTGCAGCACTTCCTGTGTCCCCTGGCACAGTTTCCCGTTATGTTTTTCTTTCAGCACATTTCTGAATTTGCAAATATGTCTCTAGTTTGTGTGTCATCAAGTTGGTGAAAGTGTTTTTTAAAAGACCTTCAAATTGGTTGTCAAATTGGTTAAGATGTTGATTTATATGCTAGTATATTTGCTGCCAGTAGTTTCGGAAGATACAGCACAATTGTCAGACAAATCCTAATGTTTGACTCTTCTGAAACTAGACAGACCTGTATTCATGAGAAACTTATCTTATGACAAATGTATTATTTCAGGTTGGGGCCATGTAGCTAAATTGCGTAGGCTGAGAGTAATCAGCAGTATGTTATTGGCTGAGATGCCTCCTTTTGAAGAATGCCTGATTAAAGACTATCTGTAATCTAAACAGAAAACAAAGGGGTACTATCATTAACCTTGCTAAAATCAGAATAGGATATTATGTTCCAACAGACAACTGATTATGCTATTTATAAACAACTAAATATAGTTACGGAGAGAGTCATTTCATTTCCTTGACAATTATGTCTGGACAGCTAAGCATGGGTTGATAATGGTTTTAAAAATGTTGTTTTTATGCTTTTAAAATGGTAAAAGAAAGCTGTTTAATATTCCTCATCTTCGAGAAGTTGCCATCATTCTGGGATTGGACTCACGGCATGAGCAACCTGAGAGAGTGAATCAGCAGCTGAGCTGTGATCCAGCATCAGTGTGGGACGGGAGATGGAGCACCATCTGCTCACTGAAAATAATCCAGCAGAGAGGAACATCGAGTTTGTTGGGTGAAGAAATTAAAGACTGGTGCAGGATACAAAAAAACGAGGACTTTGAAACACTCGGTGTGCTGATGTAAATCTCAGTTATATCATCATAAGAGTCAGCTAGCGTTGTAGCTAAAACTCACATTCTGGAATCCAGGCCATCCGTTGGTTAGTATCTCACTAGTCAGACCCTTAGCCAGTGATCAAAGCAGCTCAGACAGACCAACACTCACTTCAGGTTTAATTCAGTCAAAGAATCTGACATATTCTAGCCTTCACTGACTAACTGGGGCACTTAAGTGCATTCAGAGTCCCAGCCAAACACAACACACACAAACACAGAGGCCCAGGAATAAAGTGCTTGGGATCAACTAGGATGAGCAGCTGTGTGCCAAGATTTCAACATGCAACAAGCTGGCAGCAATTACGGAGTCTGCTGAAGAGGCTACAGGGAGCAGGATGGCCATTACTACTGATCCTTCAGTGAAGCTATAGGAAATATTGTTATACTGTATATTATGCATTTGAACAAATTATTGATTAAACATCTTTGATTTGCATTGTGTTCTTAGTTACAATATTTCCAACTTTGTGTGACAGTAAAAAGCCATAAAATCGAGCACAGTAACCAAATCAGATAACTTGAAACCTTTAACCCCTCAACTTTAATCTGAGTTAGCGACAGGCAGCTATTTGACATTACTCACTCATCCTTTAGTGCTATTCTCCACTTTAACAGCCCAGAAGCTGTTTTCCAGGCTTAATAATATCTTATAAAAGTTTCCTGAGGCCATAACCTATTTCTGTCTCCATCATGAATACTGTATGAACTGCGTTTGCCGGTATATAAACATCCAAATAGTCCAACTTTACTGTGAGCCAAATTTCCAGCCTGATACAACACAGCTATAGGAAAATACACTGGCAGGCCTCCAACCAACCGTAAGTTAGACTGCAACATTTGAATACAATCCACTTTGACAACATTCCCAACCGTCTGACTGGCAGAGGCGATTTTTGGGAGAAATTATGAGATTTTAAGACTGTTAAAACAAAGTATAGAGTGTAGGCATATAAGCAAATCTGCTCGGTGTATGTATTCATAGGGGCTTAGGTAGACTTGTGCAAATGCTGTCAGTGTGTGTTGTGCTGCATGTGTGCAATATGTGGAGCCATTGAACAGCAGACCCCCAGGCACCAGGTGTCACAGTGAGAAACAGCTGAGAGAGAGAGAGACAGCTGCTTCTTCTGGTGTGTATCAGAGGTGGTCCCTCTAATGGTGTCGACACATTTCCAAACACTGGACTTTTGCTTTAAAATGTATCTTCTAAAAGCTGTAACAGCACTCCCTGCCCCCCTAATGCCTGTGTCAGGTTGGGTTAAAGAGATATTTTACAAGGTTAGATAATGTATGAGATTGATGGTGGGTTAATATCTAGAAGGGTGTTGGCTAGAATAAGTAAACAATATCTTATGTAAACCGTAATGTTGATAAATCTCAGCTGCATAATTTGCCAAATTGTGTTTTCACATGCTTGAAAATGCTTATGCAAGTTGAAAGAGTCCAAATAAACCACATGTTGATGGGAATCATCTTAGAAACACATAAGGTTCTTTGTTATAGCACAATGTTACAAAGCCATTATTTGACTATACTTGGTAAATTATAATAATCAGTAAAGTAAGTCAGCTAAATGTAAGGTACTCCTAACTATACCTTGAATAATGATGATTTCACAAGCACTATCATAAAAAGTACATGACCAAAGTCCCCCTGAGTTAGTATACTGATGACAAGCGTCTAGTGCAGCCCCCTAAATATGGTGTTTATGTTTTTGATGGAGAGTGATACGGTAGACAGGCCTCTCCTTATGTGTTAGCATGATGCCATCATATTAGAAGGGCCCAGTGCGTTCAGTGCAACCTATTGCCCATACGTGCGTCCATTGCCTATAGCCTCTATTCGTGCATCAGATTGAAGAGAACTGGGTTAAAATGATGCATGCAACCATAATCATTTACGAGATTATTCATTACACACGCCTCTGATGACAGGGACTAAATTACAAAATGATCGACCCACATCATGATAGATGCAGCCTGACGTCGAAATACTCGTTAATCCCGCAGAGACTGTGGTCGAGCTGTAAACATACACACCTTTTAGCTCGCTTGGTCCAACCCAAAATGGGGTCACTGCATAATAATCAAACGCACATATTTCAGGAGGTGGTATTCAGGCTGTTGTCATCAAAGGCTGCATGATGACAAGTCAGCGGACTGGTAAATAACTACAAGCTGTGCGCATCTCCCCAGCACATCCAACGCGCAGTAGGCTACGCATCTCGCCCGTGAAACCAGTCAGTGCTTTTGTCATTTTTGACAACAATGTGGCAGACCACCAGACATCACACCGACAGCTCTACTGTAGCTCCCCGAGCCGGACTCGCCCCTTCCCGACTTACCGGATTTGAAAAACGCCGCTATGTCTGCCGCGTCCTTCCCAGCTTCATCCAGTCCCTCTCCTGCGCTCATTGCTGTGGTCGCTTGTGCTGAAATAGCAATAGCTATCCTCGAAAGCTTTTATTATTGCAATAATTATTTATCGGCAAAAGCGGATCCTGACGCCTTTCATTGAAGTAGATCCGGTCATACAATATGTGCTCCCTTCATTAAGCGAGAGACCTCCTCCTCCATTTTGGCCGAGAAGGGAAAAATCCTTGCGACCGATCGGCGGCGCTCCCGAGTTGGGACGTGAGGAAGGGGAGGCGGAGGAATGGGGGTGATAGTGAGAGAAGGCGGAGGTAAAAGAGGAGGGGAGGAGGACTGAGGGAGGAGGGCTATTCCGTAAGGAGTGGTGGGTGGGGGTGGGATATCCTGGGATTCCGTTTCGGAGAGTTTTGGTGCATTGTGCGCCACCCAAATTGAGTGTGCGCCACAGCACATCAGCAGCCCCAGCGTCACTCACTGCGGTGCTGATGCGGGCTGCGTGGGAGTCATTCCTCAGGATTGTATGCCTTAACAGCTCAAGCCCAGATGTCCAGATGGGGGATGTGGTGTCATGTCGACAAACATCATGCTTTTTCTTATAGCCTATGTGTAAGCTACTAGTAGCTGTTTAGCTGTTATTTTGTAAGGTTCTTATTTGGGCCCCTGACTGAATTCTCGCAGAAACGTGAGTTTCGTATTCCCATGAGGCCATTGAGTTCTGGTGAATGCATTATTTAGCTTCCCTACAGTTATGGCCTATGCTGCTGCAAAATTGCAAGTAGTTTACAACGGTTTTATTTATTTTGCGCATGTGATTAATCGTATTTTAGCAGATTCGAGGGAGATAATGACGACGACGGAGGAGGAGGATTGCTCTCTTCATTTTAGTGAGGAAGATGATGCTAGAGTGAGGTCATTTGCCCCACAAATCTAACCCAGTTCTTCCTGACAGTTGCAGCTTCCTTTATGTACGAACAATACACTGCTGCCATCTAGTGGAGGTATTTACACATTGCTCCAGGCAGGTAAAGAGTCATCTATTACACTGACTTCAGTTTGTCTCGTTTACTCCACATAAAGGAAAACCTAACAATACGGTTAACAATGAAATACGTTGAAAATCCAATAAAGAAATGCCCCACATCATAAATGGATGGCTCTTTAGCAGCTTCTGTAATCATAAGTGTCATTAATGCAGCTGGGCAATCAGAAGGCACACCTGGGATAAATTAGGCCTGGTCATAGTTTTAAAATAAGACTCGTAGCTTAACTCAGAACAAAATGGGTTTTAAAAAAAAAGAATAACTCACTCTTGTTAAACAAATAAATAAAAAACAACCAAAAAAAGACAGGCGAACACACACATGGGGTACTAACGTTTGGATAAAGCAACGTTAATTAAGCTATTTCAGCTACCTCGCGACCTTTGTAAAAACTAGCCTTTTGCTATAATTGCTGACAATAACGTTAACAAAGCTGAATGTTTAGCTAGCTATGGCTGGCGGCAACAATATTAGAACGAGGAGTTTGAAATAGGCCTTCAAAATAGCACACATTTGGCGTTGTCTAGAAAACAAGTAGGCCTAACCAAAGCTGACCTGCCTTTAAATGTGCTTTTCTGCCCCGACAACTGGAACAGATTCCATGGCCATTGTTGGTGGTCCTCCAGCTGTCTCCCTGTCAACAGGCTACGTTAAATATTCATGCAATTCCGGCTTTGTTTTGTATTTTGAAAAACTTCCTTGGAAATAAAAGTAACCAATGAACTGTCTACGTTTCATTCGGGACCGGCCCATTACCCAGTTTACCCTTTTAACGATTTTTCTCGTTACCTTGGTAACCTCTAACAACATAGGGGAGCCTGCACTGGGAACATGTTTGGAGGCACTCAAACCAGAACAACTCATTTCAGAAATCTGTGATCTGTATAATCAACCTAGGATATTTGACGCGGATGGAGTTTGTTAATAGAGGACGCATTTCTGTGAAGGAATGTCCCTAATCTCTCGACTCGTCAAAATCAGCTACAGGAACAGACCCACCCAAACTTCTGTCCCAGGGGAGTCACTGAAGGAGATGCAGGTAATCTTTGATCATGAAATCGTGACACTTGTAAACATTTGATGAAAATCTTCTGAGTTTCTCACCTAAATATTAAGTTATATAAATATTAGGCGTTGAAAAAAAGCAATAAACTCGTGTCCATTTGGCCACGAGAGACCTCAGTGAGTGTGAGCGTGACTTTGAGTATTGAGTAACAATACACTACCTTTTATTGTTTTAAGATCAGTTTTGTTTGCTTTGAGCTGAAATAGAATCTGCAAATGTGCATTATGTTTAATATTGTTTTCTCTCTGAAATATTTGTTTAATGGTGTTGTATTAATGGAGCTTGTACATATGCAGTCACAATTCTAAATGTATATTTTCCTTCCTTCTTCTTTAAACATCAGTTATATTTTTTGTCCTGTTTTTTTGTTTTTGATAAGCATTTAGAGAAATGATAACTACAATCCCAACTAAAAGCCTATGTCTCTAACCAGTAACATTGTTTATTTGTGTGCTCCTCAAAACAAGCATTTGTACACACCAAACTGGAATGCTAGACATAATAAGCCATAAACATATTCAAAACAAAATGATTTCAACATTTCTTTTATTTCTTCTACCACTTTCAGTTTCCCAATATAGTTTAATTAATTCGTTTAGCATAGTTATTAAACACAGCTAGGTGTAGCTTATTAAAAAAAGCATGACATGATTGGAGAGAGTGAAACGTTACATCAGAATTCCCTTACCTATTATGTGAAAAAAGTGTAGGAATTAATCTGCACTTCATTTTCAATGTAAGCCCCTTAAACCCTGTTAATTGCTCTGAGAACCACTACACCATTAGGCTCAGCAGCAGTCAACGATAGGCGGAGCAACCCATGCACTGTACTTTGTGATGACTGCATTATGGGCCTCCGCCCACTAGATGTCAGTGTAAAGTAGCCCTACTTTCAGATGAGCCTCAAAGGGTGGATGAGGTAAGATTCACTTTATCGATCCCAAATTGGGAAATGTTTTCGTTGCAGCAGCATACAAAACAAGGCATTTCACATAATTTGAAATCAAAATTAGTAGGGAATAAACATTATAAAATATTAACTTTTCAAAAATATAAATAAAACAGAAGTGAGTATAAAGTTGACCGTGAAGATAAAAATCTGTAAATTATCTGACAAATAAAACACTATTGAAGGGCCAATTCACAGTTAACACAATATAAAACTAGGATATAACTTACATTAAGTGTGCAAGCAATGGCATATTAAATTAAATATAAAATGTATAGTATGAAGTTGTGAAGTTATACGTCCAGATGCACAAGTGGGTCTTTTTGGACCCGTTGAGGTGGTTTTCTTGAAGTATCTTTGTAATTACATTTTTTTATCATTTCATATTCCAGCTATTCCTCAAAAAACATGTTTTGGATATCATGCCATTCAAATTTACATTTTATACATTTTAAGAAATTGTAGTTTTTGTATTACTACCCCAAGCTTCCATAAGTGGGTCTTTTTGGACCCGTGAGGTGGTTTTCTTGAAGTATCTTTGTAATTACATTTTTTTTATCATTTCATATTCCAGCTATTCCTCAAAAAACATGTTTTGGATATCATGTCATTCACATTTTCAATTTACATTTTAAGAAATTGTAGTTTTTGTATTATTACCCCAAGCTTCCATAAGTGAGTCAAACATGACCCGCATGCATTTTCTATGGAATCCTATGATTCTTATCACCTGTGGCTGTCAGGAATATATTCACTGTAGACCATGCAGACTACATCACAAGTGACACCTCTCAGGAAGATTATTTTACACAGCAAGATCTGATACCTGTCAGTATAATAATAATACATTCTATTTTTATAGGGCTTTTCAAGGACTCAAAATCGCTTTACAACATAAGGGAAGGTTAGGGTGGGGGGTATAGGACTATCAAACTTAATCAACCAGCATGGATTGATGGGGAGGGGGGTGACTATGAGAAGACAAGAGCAGAAGAGATGAGTTTTGAAAAGGGACTGGAATACTGCGAGGGTCTCAGAATAGCAGAGATCTTTGCATCAATATGTTCAAAACGTTTTTTTCAAAATGTAAAACAAATGTAAAAAATTAAAATATAAAATATTTCTAAAGTGAACCAACCAGTGGCGAGCCGTCAGGGCCCTCTTGGCCCTCTGTGAGGGCCTAAAATATTCTATAAAATAATATTTGAAAACATAAAAAAAAAAAACACAAATATTTTTTTGTTGTTACATTTTTCATTAGTTTTACCAAAATAACTTGATTTCATTGTATTTAAAATAATATTTCCAAAGAAATAAATCCTTCGAATCTGCCTGTTCAGTTTCTGTTGGAATGTGAAGGGTTAAATGCCGTCTCTGCGAGTTATGTGAAGACGGGAGAGCTTGTTGGTCCCTCTCTACATTCACAGAGGGCGAGTAATGTCAAATGACAGTACAATTAACCAATCATATCTTCCCTCTAAATGGGCGGGCTTTATTTTCGTGGACTTTATGACTAGTTCCGCCCGCTGTGGTGCAGTGACGCGTCCTAAAACCCGGAAGTAAGCTTCGCTCGGATTCCCTCGACAGAAAGCAATGGGATTTCTCCATAGGATTTTGGAAAATAGATTGAATTAAGGTCTGTGGAAAACGAACCTGTTAGATAAATGCACGTTTTGTTCAGCCGGATAATATCCACATGTCTACCCTACTTTTATTATTTTCGAATAAGTTCGTTCATGATGGCTCACTTCAGTGATAGTGATGACATCGTTTGCAAACTTAGCCTATTAATCAAGTCATTTTCAAGATTGAGTTACAATGATAAACTGCAAAGGATCAGCTGAATGACCCGCAAGTGCTTCATCCAAAAGGACAGGAGGATGGACTTTGTGTTTAAGTGATTTGATCATCAAAGGTAGGCCTAAGTCATTTTCAATGTGGGCCGCCGTGCCGACTTAATTCATTTGTAATTGTTACTTGGCTGTGGGTGCCCTGTCATGATAGGTGTTTATATAAATGGTGTTTTGTTAGGTAGAGTGTCGCTGTCATTGATGCGTTTTGCACCCCGGGCGACTGTTGTGATATTCCGCTGAAGTATACGCTGTGACGTAATATCTCTTCTTTTTTTTCGAGGGAAGGGGGGTCAGAGGGCCTAGGTATAAAAGTCACGGCTCGCCACTAGAACCAACATATACTACTAAATATCATACAAGTGATTTTTCTTAACCAAAATGGGATAAAGACACATATTATTCTAATACGGGTCTGTTTAGACCCACTTATGGAAGAGTGTGGGGTCCAGTCACTCGTGCATCTAGGGGTTTAACAAAATAAAAACTATGTAGCTGTTATGGAGTTTAATTTCTAGTGCTCTTTATCGATGGGAATTGAAAATGTTGTAAATTAACAGTAAGAATTTGTCTCAGTATAATTAAGTTTATATCAATGTTAGGAATTGGCACACGATTTACCAGTAACTTAACTGCCTTTCTCATGGGAAGGACCCAGCACGAACAGTACATTGATATGCTTATCTTCCTTATTTCCATTTTATTTAAGTATACCTATACAATTTAGACTGAATAAAACACAGGCAATAAACAAAACAATGATACTATTGGGATAATTGTATTGTATGGTTTAATGGCACCCTGGAGTGTTTTGAACTAAATAGATGTCCAGGAGAAACAGTGCAGGTCAGAATGTGACGCCCTAAAAGCAGTTACAGCCCCTGAGACATGTTAGAGTACAACCTGGTGTAGTTTTAAAATGGATTTAAAAAAGCTCTCTCCGTGTTTGTGTCAGTGCAAGCATCCTCTGGGAAACCAGTGGACCTTTCTCTGTCAGGCTCCCTCTCTCTGTCTTTCTCTCTCACATCTCACCAACCCCTCATTTATAATTTAGAGTCACTCTCCTGTTTCATGGCAGCTCCAAACCAGACAGTTCAACTCAGAAAATCATTCATGGCATAGTGAAAAATTGATGACTCATCTGCTTTTAAATGAAAAGCTTCGCATTCATTTCTTCCTTATCAAACCGTCAGTCTGATCCTTATGGAGGGAGCTCTGCTTCTCATCTGCTGGATGCCACAGTAAAAGCTAATGGAATTGTTCATATTGATGTGTGTGTGTGTGTGTGTGTGTGTGTGTGTGTGTGTGTGTGTGTGTGTGTGTGTGTGTGTGTGTGTGTGTGTGTGTGTGTGTGTGTGTGTGTGTGTGTGTGTGTGAGTGCTGGTTGAATGAACAAGGTCTTCCTAAAGCTGCAATGAATGACTATTGTATGCTCTACTATCAATTATTATTTTCCTGATAATTTGTTTTCATCTATATAATGTCAAAAAAGACAGCCCAAGATATCTTTCTCAAATTGGTTGTTTTATTCAATGGTTATATTCAGCAGTGACTATATGACTAGTATCAATTAGTTAGCATGCAATGGTAAAACATTGTCAAAGAGATTTTTAGTTTGTGAAGCTTTAGTGAAGGATTAGGTCGATAACGTTCTTGCTACTGTATAAGGTCATTCTTTAAATTCATACAATGAGAAATTATATATTTTATTAGTTCGTTTTTCTGTTTACTCTTGTTGTGTGATTCTTGTGTGTATTACATCAACATCCTTTCCACAAACCACCCCCCACCGCCGTCTCATCCCCATCCCTGTCTCTTCACCCCATTGTTATAATAGACGTGTAAGACGAGAGCAGGCCTTTGATACCTTACAGAGAGATGGTCATCCAACACCGCATTATCTGGATAGCAGTCCCCTTTTAGGAGCAACACTCTCATAATTTCAGGGCACTAACCTTTCTCACATGGCAAATAAGAAGGCTGATTGCAGCAAAGCCGCTTGTTCTCTTTCTTGTCGTCTTTGTTGGAAACTATAATTCTCCAATGTCATGAAAAGCAAAGCCTATTAAGAGGGTGGAATTACTTGAAAAGAAGTGTCAGACTGAAAGCCCGACGATGCTGCATTTTAAACCAGACTATCACAACAAGGTAAGGTGACCCAAGACTTCTGAAGTTACAAACAACCGGGCTATCTACTTAGGGACAAACGTAATTCATCATTAATGTGTCAAGACTCAGTAAACAACTGATGTGTTTGTATCAAAATGTGGCTGACAGAAAAGTTCAAGAAGATGGTAGGAAGGAAGGAAGGAAGGAAGGTACAAGCTCAGAAAGACAGCCTTTTTGAAAATGTGCTGTAGGTTATGATGATTTCTCACATCTTATAGTAATAATGACAGCCTCCTTTTAGTACAAATGTATTGTGAAAAAATACAGCAAACTGTGAAGAAGTTCTACTTTTTCGCTGAATTAACTACATTAAAAAGCCTAAAGTAAAATGATTTGAAACATCTTTTGATGAAAATAATATCAGAACTAATTTACAGCAGCTCTGAAAAAAACCTCCATGACCTGCCAACTTGACAAATATTTGAACACACACACTTTGATTCAGATATACTGTAGGTGATGTTTTTGGTAAGATATGAATTTTCATATAAGTGACCATCCAGAGCGAGCGAGACATTACATAATTTGTGCACTATAAGTAGTAGGCATGACAGTGTGAGGTCGGATCAGTCATTCGGGCCTTTGGGGCATTACCATGGGTTTTGCTCTTTTAGTACCCTACTGTATCATCAAATGTAAAAGAAAACGGAAGAAATAAGAAAGTAAAAGTCAGTGAAATTGCTCTTAATGCAGATCTAAAAGTTTTCTATGAATTCACAGTAATTTTAACCATTCAAAAAACAATATATAGGCTGTTCTTTACTTTCACATGAAATAACTAAATTGGAAATGTGTGTATGTTTTATATTATCATTTAAAAAAGAAAAAAACCTTTAAGTGTACATTTTAAATTGTATGTTTTTAGCAAAGATTAGTCCATGATTAGTCCATTATCTAGATCAGTGGTTCCCAACCTGGGGGGCGCGCACCCTCGGTCTACTCCATTTTGTAGATTCTTCATGACATTTGAATCCACATAAACACAACGGCAAAATCGTCTTCCTTTAATTTCTTCATACAGCGGGAATCCAAATGAATTAATCCAGTCCAATGAGTCCAATAACCATCAAAGTCACTTCAATAGTGCTCCTTAATTACGCTTTCATCCTCCTTTAACAAAATACTTCACATTCACCCAGTTTGTGAGAGTAGTTGTAGCATTTGTGAGACTTTTAAACTTGATATACCGCTGTTGCGCGCGCCCCCCCTCCCCCCCAAGTGTGTGTGTGTGTGTGTGCAACTTCCAACAGGAGTCATTTGGGGGGGCCCTTGGGAAAAAAGGTTGGGAACCCCTGATCTAGATCAATATATATGTGATCAGGTGACACAGTAAGTATCCATCTCACTCTGAAGCATGTATTTTATCTAGTTTTCCAATTTGCCACACACACCTCACAAAATGTCCTGCTATCTTATTGTTTGCTACTCTGTCCTGTTGGAGCAGTGATAGCTGAAGTGTGTGCTCATTATGTGCCTGTGTGTTAATGTGTTCACATTCATGCATGTTTGTGGATTGGCCATATATACATATAAGACCACCTGTCACTGTTAGTCCTTTCTTACTCTCCATACAGTATAGGTGTTCACAGTTGAGTGTGTGATGTATAGCTCACAGACTGCTAATTTCTCTCAGGTTGTTTGAACAATTTTATATTGACCACCATGGCTGTGAATACTGTTGCACCAATGACAGCAATGGGCATTAAACATAAAGCAGACATACCTAAGCTCAGCTGGCTGACTGGTTACCACTGACAACTTGATAGGGTGACTCACTTTGAGGATAAGAGTGTACAGCTCCCCTGAGAAGATGTAGATGAGAAGGTGATAGCAGCTCAGAAGATATACTTTAGAATGCTTTGAGTCTGAGAGGTGAGCAGCTGACATGTCGCAGGTGTTTAGAAAGCAGCTCTGGAAACAAACGGTTACAAAACTCATTCAGGTAAGAAGTCATGGAGCATTGTTGTTGTTTTTGTTGGGGTTTCATTTGAGTTTTCACTCCAATGTTAGCTTATCCATCTACATCAGTTTGATGTATAAAGCCATGTTATGGCATCTTTCTTTTTCAAAGTAAAAAATGGGAATAAATAGGTGCGAAACATAATCTACAACTACTTTGTTTACTTTGACCATGTGCTATTTGGATTAAAATGAGCTAAATCATTTTATGTGTATTTGGCAGGTTGCTAAACAAATATAAGACAAGTTATCAGCCATCCCTGCCAAATTGTCCTGCTGTGCATTATTGTAATCGCTGTTGTTCTCTTTAATTCCTAAAACCACATTGTGTTTATTATGGGGATTGTCAGTTTCACCAAAGTTTATCTCAGGATTGGGCTTTGTTTGCTTCTGAAAGCTATTAATGTTGCAGATTATATTACAGAGGGCTGTCAGTGCTGGCTTCTGTTTTAGGGGAATAACTAAAGGGGGTTGTGTTTATGTTTATGCGTTTATGTGTTTAGGCGGGTTTTGTTGGCTTCTTTGTTTTGTGTATTGCATTCAGCAATGACTAGTTTGAAGAATCAGCACCACACTGCATTGTGTCTGCATTGTTAGTCTCTAAGCTGAAGGCTGAGGTGGCTGATAACACAATTTGAAATAAAGGCAGAGATAAGGTGTGAAACGGCTTGTCGCCCAGCAACTGATGGCTTAGCCCACTTTCTCTTTGGGGTACCCATGAAGTCAGCGGTTGGGTGTGTACTGTATCTCCAGATACTTTTACAAGTTTGGTGTTTAGTTGTAATGTGTTTTACTCTTATTTTATTTTAAGAGTTCTGTAGTGGTGTATTGCAGCTTATCTAAATATAAAATGTACCTTTGAAAGATTGGTGTATTTCTTTTTTAAGTAAAGAAAGCTTTTGGAAGCATCACATCTGTTTCAAAATTGAGTGTGCAAATCAAATACACCTGCTCAGTATAATCATTTCTCATTTTGAAAGTCAAATATGAAGATTATGGATCTTGAAATGAAATCACCAGTCAAGAAATAAAAAGTGTGCTGTCAATGTAGGAGTAGCTATACTATAGCAGAGCACCAATTCCAATATGAGGTCTGAAAAAAAGAAGTTCATGTTTGAATTGACTAACTGTGAAATCAGAGTACATTTCAAGCCTGCAGTGCTGTGTGCTCAGTAACCACCCTGCTATCAGCTGAAGTGACCTGTGACTGAACCCACTGTTCCTGAGGGAAGTTTGTTAGTGAAAATATTACCATGGTTTCTGAGAAAGTTAATAATTCTGCAGATTGCGTTTGTTTTGTGTTTCTGAGGCAGGTTGATAGCAAAGGACACCACTTGTTATTTTCCTTGTTTCACTATAATAACTTAAAAGTCAATGTTGTTATGGTCTGGTCTCTTTGGAGGCTGCTAAAGGACTAATGTGATGCTGCCTTCACTAACCTTGTTGACACACACATAATGAGCACTCCACCTCAGTATGGCTTCACATCAAATCCCCTGTCTATATGATAATGCAAATTTAAACTTCAAACCGCCTGACTTCTCATAGAGTTTATCTCATTTTCTCAGCTCCAAATCCACTTTTCCAGCCCTCTTGCCTTCCCTGCAGTTTTCTCGCTTTGCACAACTACGATCACAATCTCTCTCCCTTTGTCTTTCTTTTGGGATTCAGTCAGTTTCATCCTTTTCCTTAGCTCTTTACATCCTTATCTGTTTTTGACCATGTATGTCTTCCTTTGTTGCTTCATTTCATTCTTACTATCTTTTGGATTTTGCATCATTCCTCTTTTGTTCTTTTAGACTATAGTGAGGTTTCTTTCTGAACTACTATCCCTTAATCTGTTACATCTATTCTTTTCAAATCTGATTCTTGATACAAGCTCAAGGGACTCACCCAGGAAGAATGCTGTATGCAGCATGACTGACACATACGTTTGCAGCCAGTTTAGGTTAGCAAGAAAGAAAAACATATATCCATATAAGGATATAGGAGAGAGGAAGAGGAGAGACATGATGAGAGGGAAGTTAGATGAGTTCATATGTATTTCATAATGATAAAGTTTAATCCAGTTGTTAGCGATTGTTCAAACAGACAGGTATATAAAATAGCTAGCTCCTAAGGGTTCTATTTTTGGCAAGGCCCAGTCGGATGTTTACTGCTTATTTGTAAAAGAGTGTCTGACCATGCTGACGTCAATGAGAGAAGTGTTTTTGCCATAATACAAAATATTCCTGGCTAACAGAAGGAAGGGTAAATGAGAGAATTTAAATCCATCTTGCAGCTGGCACTTGGTTTCATTATTCGCGGACCTTGTCCAGTGTTACTAAGCAGCGTAACCTGGCAACCCATTGTGGTTCATTTCACTCTCCTACCACCCTAAATACAAGCTATGCTTGTTAACTGTTGTAAATGAGTTGTGCTGTTTGTTGATCTATTTACAGAAACCTGCATTTTGCTGACTTTGGATGGGTGCTTCTGTAAGGAGAGAAATGTAAACACATTGTACATTTGATGTACATTTGGAAATCTTAAATGACATTATTGTCATTATTGTGTTGGCTACAGTATGGATGGATACTGGGTAATGACAGTATGGGGAGGCTTCTTCATTTAAGTTTCTTTTTTCTATTGCTCATTCTGAAACTGTACACAAGTGTGGATCTTTAAGTGGACTTCATTTAAATGATGTCTACAAATGTTGTGGTGATTTATTTGTGCACTCTCCTGTGATGGCTTATTCTCATTGTGTGGCTTTTGTTATTGCCAGTGAGTATTTTTTCCAAACATATTGCATTGAGACATTTAATGACAATCGTTTATTCGATACAAATCAAAATCTTCTATGTGTTTTGTTTAGCAAAAGTTGAAAGAGGAACGTGAAGCTAAGCGGGCCCAGCTAGACGGAAGACATGACTACATCCTCAGCATTGTGGCTTCATGCCTGGGACTGGAGAAATCTGATGTGGAAGATGCCACACTGGAGGGAAATCAGGTACCCTGTATAGTTGTAAAGCTTTTATATTTAAAAAAACACAGTAACCTTGAAAGCCTTTCTTTGCATTTACACTAAGGGCTCAAATAGAAACACAATGTCTCTAGGTCTTGGGAACTGTTTTGTATGATAAGCTGAACATTTATTTTCATCTTTCTCAGATTGAACGCATGGAGCAATTCTTTGTGGCTGAGGGTCTTCCACACCTCATGTTCTTCTATCAGGACATTGAGCCAGTTGAAGCAGGTAACATGTGAAAGTTTAATATCAACATTTATAAAAATGTATGAAATGTGAAGAATATATCTAATTGTTATTAACATATACAGTTGAAATGCTGTCCCTGTATTAATCAAGTTATGTTGGCAAAAACAATCATGGCAGTACTGAGAAAATGCAAATTGCTAAGTATTAGTGCTACAGTGAGAAGTCAAGCTTTGTGATGATACCTTGTGTTGTTTCTATGTGCAATCCTTTGTTTCTGCAGCAGCAGCAGCAGCAGCAGCAGCAGAAGCCCCTGTGCCCTTCCAGCTTGTTGCCCAGAAGCCTGGTCGCAGCAAAAAGTCCAAAGTGTTTGTGACAGACGGGAGGGATGTAGCTTTGACCGGAGTGTGTGTCTTCTTCACCAGAGCCAACACTTCTAAGGCAATCACCTCTGAGAACATACACAGAGTAAGGGACTCTCTACCCTTCTAGAATTGTAACAATAAAGTCTTGATGATCAGGGTTAGATTATTATTTTTTTTTTTACTGTGGCACCTACTAATATGTAGTTTACTTGAATGACAAAATCAACCAGAATGATTCCTACACTGTAATGAAAGATGCAAGTTTCACCTGAAAGAAAAAAAAGATTGATTCCCTTTTTCTTTTGGCAGTGATTTCTTTTTGAGCCCTAAAACATGGTTTCCCTTGTCTAAGATATGTTCTAGTCATCAAGAGCTAGTGGGACAAAAGGGAAACAATAGCACTCTGATAACACAGGCAGGTGTGTCTATTGATTGTTGCTGATCACCTGCTGAGAGCAGCAAAGCTCCTGACAACCACTGATAAACAGCCGTATCGGCTACATGACACCCACATTGTGTGTGTGTATGTGTGCTTGTGCACGCCTGCATTTTCAAGCCCACTTTTGGATTGTACATGCTATGTCTGAAATAAGTGTTACCAATAAATAATAATAATAATAAAATAATTTGAATATATTACCTTAAATAAACAAGCCTATTATACATGTATGTAAAGCAAATGTTATAATTATCAAAAATGTGAACGGAATTACACATTAAAAACCCAATATAAAATCCACCGGAGCTTCACTTTACAATTGCAAATGGCAAGTGTTTGTTTTAGACCATACTATTCAATTGCATCTTTGCAGTTATCCTTCATTTGTGCATGATCTTCAGGATCACAAGAAGGCATTTCTATCTCGAGTTTTATCTTGCGGCTATGTTTGCATGTCACATTAGATATGCTATTGTCAGTGGTGCTTGATGGCTATAGACACTGTCAGATTTCCCTATTATTGGAGTTACCAGTCATCATTAGCAGGTCAACTTTTGAACCTTCAAATCAGTTATATATTAAGGTGCTTTCATAAAAAGAAACAGCCGTCCTGTTTTAGAATGTACTGATCACAATGCAATCTCAGTGCTTCTGGAAGGTACCCAGTTTGCTGTGGGGAGCCCAAAGGTTATACTGCGACCAAGCACACTTATTTTTCCAAATCAACCCAATACTGTTGGGTTCCCAAATAGAGATGATGGCTTTCTTTCCCCCGCAATTTACCTCATCTGTATGTCCAGTAGGAATTATGTGCATCTATGGACAGGACTAGAGGATTTCCAATGTTAAGTATTGTTGTCTAATTCACATAGAGGCACATTTAATTGACAAGCATCCCCTTAACCACTGGTTGGTAGAGGCAATTGCTATAGCCTGTGTCTGCATGCTCACTATAGGAATAAAGCAACATTTAGGGACATTTCTGTCCATCTGCAGGTTGTGCCTAACGTCACATTTACAAGATTCTACAAATAGGAAAAAGGTCCAGAACACTCACACATGCAGAGGTGTATACCCCTTTGTGATGTACATATACGCTATAACAGAACCAGGGTTACGGCGGTATCTTAGAGTTTTTTAAGTCAGTAAAATGTTGGTAATTGTGCCCCTTTCTATCTCTTTTTAGGATGTCAATTTTAATATGTTGGACACAACAGAGGGGGGTCTGTTAAAAAGTGTGGAGCAGTTGCTCTCAGAGATCTTCATCCCTACACTGTCAAAGATGAACCACGGCTGGGGGGAGCCTGCCAGTCCCCAGGCCCAGGCCATCAAACAGGACTTCATAGCATCATTGGAAGGCTTTGTGTCTGTTTTGGCTGGAGCACAGGAGAGCCTGCAAGAAAAGGTTAGTAACATATTCTGCTACAATTTTGAGAGAAACGGCCAAAAAATACTACTAAATGCATTTGACTTTAGTCAAGAGCTAAATTACATATGTGTGCACTGCCCAGACATCAAACCCATGACAGTAATTAGGATGTTGCTTAGCAAAAACACATACAAATACATAATTACTTGGATTAATTTAGCTGAGTAAAGGCTGTTTGAACTTCTGTCAACCTTTTTCATCATAGAAATGTGTTTCATTGAAGCAGTAAGACACTTCAAAAATAAATAAAATAGTTGAAAGCAGCCTGCTTTGACTACAGGCTATTCTTTTCCATTACATTCACGAAAAACAAACAAAATAAACAACTTTAGAAACCACAACAAAACAATGTCATGTCTTGCTTCCAGGTTACGTTGAAGGTGTGTGACACATTTGACCTGCGGGTGCTGAAAGGCCCATCTGACTACGTGGCAGCAGCCAACAGCACAGAGACCACAGAAAATATAGAGGCCTGCATGAAAGTCTGGATCAAACAAATAGAACAGGTGAGAGGTGTTACTGTAGGTAACAGGTAAGATGTTATCCTCAAACTCATGATGTACAGTACTATACCCAAACTTGCTGTGCTTGCTTGCTATATGTTGAACTCCCTTATTGTGCAGCAGAGTTGCTTGTGATCAAAGTTGGCTTGAAAAATCTTAATGTGTGGAGTTTTGGCCAAATATATGACTGGATATGTTCTAAATATTCCATTAAGCTGGAGCAACAAATGCTTGATACTCATGTTCATCCTGAAAAGCAGCAAAGTGCTCAGGCAGGGAAAATGCACAATTTAATCTTTATCAAATAAAAAAAATTGAAGCATCGTTAAGTGTTTTAGCAGCACACAATATTGAATAATAAAGAAAAGGTTGAAGTGCAGAAATGTTGCCTTAACAGTGAGTCGATTTAAAGTCCTTATCTTTTGCAGGTTCTAGCTGAGAGTGACCAGCTGAGGAAGGAGGCCGATGACCTTGGCCCTCGAGCTGAGCTGGACCACTGGAAGAAACGAATGTCACGCTTCAACTACCTTCTGGACCAACTCAAGAGCCCCGATGTTAAGGCTGTACTGGGAGTTCTCTTGATGGCCAAATCTAAAATCATAAAGGTCAGAAATTAGGGTTTTGTTATTTTGCTGCTTTATAGGACAATAATAAACTCTGCCAAACTGTCTTCTGTCCTAAATATCTGTGTTTCATATTTGTTAAATGCACTAAGTGTGGTTTGTCTGTGCAGTCGTGGCGAGAACTGGACTCCAGGATAACTGATTCAGCCAACGAGGCCAAAGACAATGTCAAGTATCTTTATAGCCTGGAGAAGTTTTGTGACCCTCTCTACAACAGTGACCCTGTAAGAAAAACACTTGAATCTTTTAAAGCTGTAATGGTCTGTTCTATAAATGGCCGGTGACGCAAACACTGTTCAATGTTCTGTTTGTGCAAGGACACATAATAAGCTTTACGGACACTCACTGGCTTTCATTTGTGTCTCATCTCAGGTTTCAATGGTGGATGCAATCCCTGGTCTGATCAATGCCATCATGATGATTCACAGTATTTCTCGCTACTATAACACATCGGAAAAGATTACGTCACTTTTTGTCAAGGTAGGGTGGCAGCTATTCTGAAAAATGCAACAATACTGAAGTGGATGTGGATTATATTGTCATACACAAAGTGATTTAGCAAAACTGTGTGCCTACAGTCTGGATATTGTCTTCATTTCCCCCTCTGATCTGTGTTTTTCAGATTTATATGGATAAACAAAATGAAACAATGACACATTTATTGTTTGGTTCATAAAAAGGGAATTGTTGAATCAATCAAGAGTTGAAAAACAAAAATTACCTAACAATATCCATGTATAACATCCAAGAGAACAAATGAGTGGCTCCTTTGTAAAATATTAGACGTGTCGTGCACAGAGTATAAACACAGGATGTTACATGGACCACTATGCAACACTATTGCACTAAATGCTTCTTTGTCTTTTGACAACCGTGTTCATGGTGAACTATCATTTAGCTACTATACAGTAGGAACATGTATAATCTTAAATTGTAAGTGTCAACAAATAATTTTATTTTAACAAACACATTAATGCCTACAGGTGACAAACCAGATGATCACAGCCTGCAAAGCTTACATCACCAATATCAGCTCTAATTCAATATGGGACCAGCCTCAACAAGTTGTAGCTGACAAAATAAAAGCTGCCATCCACCTAAACCAGGTACTGCTTATCGATATACATGTAATCCATCATATCTAATGTTAATCATTGATCTCTCATAGTTTTCTGTGTCCATGTTATCAAATGTGCTTTATTTGCAGCATAGTCCATTTTTACTTGTTGTTATATAAGAATAGAAAATATTATTTGACATAGGACATGATAAACTGTAATGTGTCATCATTCAATTTGTTGTTGAAAGCCACCACAGAATATATTACTTGGTAGAGATAATGTTAGGAACGTTAGCAAACTTCCAAATATCGTAATTCTATGGATGGGTGAAAATGAGAGTTGACCGTTTTGCTCATGTCAACCCGTGTGCTGCAGGAGTATCAGCGGTATTTCCATAAAACCAAGGAGAAGTTGGAAAAGACTCCCTCAGAGAGACAGTTCGACTTCAGTGAGATGTACATTTTTGGGAAGTTTGACACATTCCAGCGACGACTCAACAAGATCCTAGAGATGTTCAGCACCATTTCTACCTACTCTGCCCTGCAGGACTCTAAGATAGAAGGACTGGAGATAATGGCCACCAGGTTTCAAGTGGGTATCAGATTATTCTCAAGATATTTCTGAGCGACATTCCATTAACTGATTAAATGCCACTTCTAACGAGTGCCTAATGTTGATATATATTGTAGAGGTACACTGAGAGTGACTGGGAAAGGTTAGTAATGTTAAAGGCTTTAATAAATAGGGAAGTAACATAGTTAATTGTATTACTTAAATGCATATAATTGAAGGAATAAATAGATTTGACAATTTAAGAAAATAATTCTTAAAGAAACTTCTTCCCAGTCAAGCTAAAGAGAGAATATCATTTGTCCATTATTTTTAAAACAGCATCTTAAGGCTATACGCTTGTCATTGCCACTGTCTTGGTTTGTTGTGGGAAATGTGTGTTCAGTCATTATACTTACAAAACCAGATTGTGTTTTCCCCTGAGAGTATATTGATGTGAGCTGTCTGTTTCTGCTTCCTTGGATGTACAGACTGCAGAAATGCAGGGGAAATGGGAGGTAATTTCTAATTGCAGTCTTTACCTCTTTTGTGCATGGCCCATTTTCATAGTATTGACAGCATGCAGTGGTCAATTTGCTAGACATTACATTTTACCACTGTACTGGCACTGTATAGCAACATGACAATACTAACTGCATGGAATTAAAACAGAGAACCAGCTCCATCAGTTGTTCTTCATGTGAGTTACTCTATTGACTTGTATTGTTCAGTTATTTTTGAAATTTGCTAGAAAATGTTTAGCATGTCCTCCAGTTTACCTAATGTAATTATATTCCGTCCTGTCAAGGCCTAAGTAACTAGAGAGATTCAAATGCATACAGAGGTTGACAGTGAACTGTTAAGTATATACATAATTGATGGTAAGCTTAAGGATATGGTGTTACATTTCTCATGCACTCTGTTTGTCCTATGCTATTCTCAAAACCCTGATTAACTACTAGACTAATCAAACAGATTGCGAACATAATGACCCACAGTTGGTCAAGAAAATGATATTCAAGAATAGTTCAAAACAGAACAGCAATATTAGCTATTAACTCAGGTTAACTACAGCAAAACCATTATGCAAAATGTTTAAGGCCTATAAAGCTAAGTAGTTGTACATAATGTGCTTGCATGCCTGTGTTTTTGTGTGTGATAGGCTATTGTTTTGAACATGAAGAAAAAACACTACAGTTTCCTAGACCAGAGAAGAACTGACTTTGATGTTGACTATGAAGAATTCTGCAAAAGCACCTCTGAGCTACACGTAAGTCAAATATTACAGACACAACTTTCTCTATGGTACAGTGCAATGTATAGGCCTTCACACAGACATAATTGTTTCTGTTATTATGGTGATTAGGGCTCTGCTCGGATTGAAGTTATAGAGAACAATATTGGGATTGAGCTCATTATGTTCACACCTACTGTATGCCTTGCATGAATATGCACTAAATATCAAATCCAAACAAAACCCATTGAATTTCCGGTTGTAATGTTACAACAAGAGAAAAAAAACAATGATTGGTACCTTTGCAAGGCACTGCACATCCACAACATACTGAGAACAAGTTTAATTAGGCAATTACTGGGAATGTTCACTTGTATTTCAAAAGTTCCACTTCACTGTCTTTTTAATAAAAATGTTTTTTCCTTTGGTCCTTCCAGAATCAGCTGAAGAGTTTCATGGATAGCACCTTTGAAAACATTCAAAATACAGAGCGAGCTCTGAGTGTGCTGAAGAAATTTGAAAGGTAAAGGATTTATGTTTATCTTAACAAGTATTTTCAATCTGGTTCTCAGTACAGAAACAACAAATTCTCTATTCCACAACAAATTTGTGATCGTTTATTACACATTTAGTACACATCGCATCTCAGTTTTAAACCAGTACTAAATGAATGGCTAAAATGAAAAACACAGCAGGACTCTAAAAAGACAGTTTATTTTGTGGAAATGTTGTGTTATTAAACACTGGTGTAATAATTGCATAGTCGCTGCATGTGAAAGATGTGCCTGTTCCAGGATCCGTGCATACCGGCTTACTGACATAATTTACTGGCACATCTTAAGACATTTTCCAATTGTTAATAATTACATGTGTGTGTTTCGTGCAATAAAAAGTCAAAATGTCATGCCACAAGAAAGGTATTTCTGGATGTAATTGCTAGAGTACCGTTTTAGTGTTAATTATATTCACTATTAATGTATTAAAGCATTCTAATATTGGCTGTCTACTATTTTCTGGCTCACTAAAAAACAGATTGGGCATCCCAGACCTCGGCATTGATGAGAAGTACCAGCGTATTCTGCAGAACTATGGCCGGGACATTGAAATGATCTCCCGTATCTACATGAAGCAGAAACTGGAGCCTCCGATTGGTCGAGACATGCCCCTTGTGGCGGGTCGTATCATGTGGGCTCGACAGCTGTCAAGCAGGATCCAGGGTCCCATGGATCTCTTCCAACAGGTACAATTGAAAGTCTTTCTCTATGAATTTTGTCTTTTCCAATGCAATGTTTTTGTTAACTAACAGTGCAATTGTCAGTGCATTTCCTTCTAAAGTAATACCTTATCATTCTGTCCTTGCTCAGCATCCTGGTGTTCTTTCCACTCCAGAGGCCAAAAGGGTCATTAGGAACTTTAACAGGGTAGCAATGGTCCTGTTGGAGTTTGAGATGCTCTACCATCACAGCTGGATGCAAAAGGTAGAGGGATGCATAAGTACCATTAAAATGTATACAGTAGTCCAAATAGGCCTACAACATGCACATACTATATATGTCGACACCATTTTTACCTTTTACCCTTTTTCTTTGTCTCTTTCCTGTCCTCTCTAAACTACCCAACCCACCTTGACACATCCTACCCAGATGGAGGTTGCTCGGGTTGGCCTGCAGGCCTCTCTGCTCGTCAGGTCTCCACAGACAGGGGAGCTGTTTGTAAACTTTGACCCAGAGATTCTGACCCAGATAAGGGAGGCGAACTGCATGACAAAGATGAATTTGGAGATACCACCATTTGCTGCTCTGTTGCAGCAGAGACAGGACACCCTGAAAAGGAACTACAACAGATTACAGGTTGATACTATTTAACACAGTTTTACACTTTAGCAAATACATACAACTTAAGTAGGTCATATTAAGACATTATGAATAAATATACTGTAAGGACCATGTCATTTTTCATATGTAGCCTATATTAAAAAGCATAACATGTAACATACACTATAAAAAAAGCTTGTGATTGAAGTTGGAATGCAAGTATTCTCAACAAAGCAAATATTGTCGGTGAATACAAATCATAATCATAATCATATATTTCCCTTTACAGTTAGTGTTGAGTGAGAACACAAGAGTGCGGGCTAAGATTCAGAGTGCTTTTGAACAGCTGGCAATGCCACATGTTGCTAAGGTAAGATCTGTTGTGGATATAAGTGTATTTGTGTATTTTGAAAAGCGCTATATAAATTAGTATACAATATTATTATTATGATATAATTCAAAATGCATTTATACGGTAATTATTTTGTTTTTATTATTGTAGAGTCGTTATTACCAACCCAGTCTCACGGCAATTTGTGTTATAGTCACGACATTTAATCTATTGATTCGTGTTCACCAACACGATTTCCCCCTTTTTTTCCGTGTCAAACAGAACAATTTTAAAAGCAATGTATTTCAATTGGTAGTATGTTTCGTGCCTGCAACACATCTTTTTGTCCGGTCGGGTCTTGGAAGACTGGAAGCTGTGTGGTTCATAAAAACATGTTCTTACCTATGGTTCTTACTCAATATCAAGCCACGATTATTGTTTTTATTTTAAATCGTATAATGTCGGACTTTTTTTGCCGTCTTTGAGGAAAATAAATGGGGCTCAGTTCCTCAGAATACTGAAATTTGTATTTTTTAAATCTTTTTTTCCTTCTAATTTGTTATTCTTTTCTAAATAACACACATTGCTTTTAAAATCGTTCTGTGTGACAGGAAAAAAGGGGGGAAATCGTGTTGGTGAACATGAATAAATGTCTTGACTACAACACAAAATGCCGTTGTTATTACATATGACTATGTGTTTTGTATGTAGGCTATTGACAGATTCTAATTAAAGGTACAACTGCCCAATAAGGATATACAATTGTGTTAATAATCAAATGTCCAATAGTTCTATGACTTTAAGAATACAGAAAATGGTTAGGGCTCTAGAAAGCTATTGTATAACTTAAAATACACATTATTTTTAACTATTTTAAATCAGTGTTGGAACACAGGTGTGGGTAATTAGCCAAGTCCTTCGGTCCCAGGTGTTCCCAATTCCTGTTTAATTAATCATTTTAGAAATGTGGCCCTGCCTTTCTGTACAGTCCTCTTGTATTTTAAGATGGACCTCGAGACTTAGAAGTGTGCATTTTAGGCACTTACATGTGTTTAATAGCACAATTGAAACATTTTGGTTGCATACTGGATAGGAATACATTTACATTGGCGGTAATAATTGGAAATATGAAGAAGAATAATAATAAGAAAAAAAGCGACACTGAGTTTATGGAGGATTAAAGTGACTGCATTCATTTTAGGTTCAGGTGAGCTTTCTATAAAACACCTTTACATTTTTATCAATTTACCTCATGTGTTGGATAAGATAGGCTCTGTATTGTGTTGCCTTACGTTATGTTAACAATGGCTGTCATTTTTCACTGGGTAAACACGTTTTAGAATAGGCTAATGAGGTTAGCAAAAATGTATGCTAGCATAGCTCCCGTAAATGTTCCAGTTGAAATGATAACGCAACGTTGTCTGGGTTTTACCGGTGAAAAACACTCCTGAAACATTACCATTAGTTTAAACTGATGGAAGTTAAATGTATAGCTTTACATGTCATCATGGAAATTATGGATTTGCTTCACAACTTCATGTAACATTGGGGCTTTGTACAATGTCTAAATGGATCAAATTAAACAATCCCAACTAAGGGCACATTAGGAGGGTATATTTGCTTTTCTAAAATACAGGAAGGAAGAAAAATTAGTCTCAAGTCAAAAACATATCATTTGACTTTTCTCATATTTTAATACTACTACTACTACTACTACTACTACTACTACTACTACTACTACTACTACTACTACTACTACTACTACTACTTTTACTTTTTACCCAACCGTAGACTACGACGCTGAAGTTGGCTTCCGATTCAGCGCATCCGATTCGGCAGTTAAGGGGAAAGTTAAGAGACATTTAATTTACAGCACTGAGCGAACAATCCTCCGTGTTTGAACCTCTTAAATCGCTGCATAGCCGATTTATTTGGACTGGATTATCCCAGAGAGGCTAAAGATTCTTTATAACACGGTTTTAGATTTGTGAAACCTTAATTATATTTGTGAAAATACAAAAAAGGGAGATTTCAGTGCTTTTTTCGCATCCTGACATTAGACCAGGTCCTGATCTGAAACCACTAGACCTACACTCATCAAATCTGGACTGGATTATCCCAGAGAGTCTAAAGATTCTTTATAACACAGTTTTAGATTTGTGAAACCTTTATTCTATTTGTGAAAATACAAAAAGGGAGATTTTTCTGCTTTTTTTTTTACATGTCGACCACATTAGACCAGGTCCTGATGTAAAACCACTATACCTAGACTCGTCAAATCTGGACTGGATTATCCCATAGTCTAAAGATTCTTTATAACCCAGAGATTTGTGAAACCTTAATTCTATTTGTGAAAATACAAAAAAGGGAGATTTCAGTGCTTTTTTTACATGTAGACCACATTAGACCAGGTGCTGATCTAAAACCACTAGACCTACACTCATCAAATCTGGACTGATACTGTACAAGAAGGCATAAAGGCTTGCCCAGCTGGGAGGTTCACTCTCTGTTCCTGATCCTGGCCTGCTGCAGCAACCTCAGCCTTCCACCTGTGTTTGTATGTAGGTCTAGTGGTTTTAGATCAGGACCTGGTCTAATGTGGTCTAGATTTTAAAAAAGCAGCAAAATCTCCCTTTTTGTATTTTCACAAATAGAATAAAGGTTTCACAAATCTGAAACTGTGTTATAAAGAATCTTTAGACCCTCTGGGATAATCCAGTCCAGATTTGATGAGTGTAGGTCTAGTGGTTTTAGATCAGGACCTGGTCTAATGTGGTCAGGATGTGAAAAAAGCACTGAAATCTCCGTTTTTTGTATTTTCACAAATAGAATAAAGGTTTCACAAATCTGAAACCGTGTTATAAAGAATCTTTAGACTCTCTGGGATAATCCAGTACAAATAAATCGGCTATGCAGCGATTTAAGAGGTTCAGACACGGAGGATTGTTCGCTCAGCGCTGTAAATTAAATGTCCCTTAACTTTCCCCTTAACTGCCGAATCGGATGCTCTGAATCGGAAGCCAACTTCAGCGTCGTCCATAGACTGGTCTCAACAATTGTGTGCATTAGCCTATGATGAATCGATGAATACAACAATCCTGTCTGTCTCTGAAACCAATTTTGTCATTTTAGGAGGCCACAAGCCAAACATGTGCACTGATCTAGGCAAAGGGTGCTTCTGTGTGTTACTGTTGTGTAGACTTTAAGGACTGGTAGAGCACATTGTGCTGCTTTTTCATTGTTTTAAGTTATTTATGTAACACTAACATGTGATATGTGAATCTTTGACAAAAAGATAGTGTTCAAAGTGCATCCTCCTACATTACTGATTTCACAGGTGGATGAGGCTATACAGCCGGGATTGACCTCAATCAACTGGACATCTATGAACATAGACAAATACATTTGCCGTATTGACAAGGCTTTGGGTAAGTAAAATATCTCGCCAAATCAATAACCCACATGCTGACAGCTTCTGATAGGATTAACATTAATTGAGTGTGTACTTGCCGTTTGTGTGAGTTCTCTCTTGTCTTTAGTAACTTGCATAGGCTACTCTTTTCTGTCGCTCTATGCTACACTCTCTCAACCCCTCCCTTCCAATGCCTGACAACTTGTCCACTGTCACTGTCTGCCTCTCTTTCTTTTGCTTCTCCAGTGAACCTGGAGCTGACGATGGACAGGGTGAATGACTTGGTGGAGTTTAGGATAGATGCGGTACTGCAGGAGATGAGTGCATCCACATTGTGTGTCTTGCCAGAGGATGAACCAGTCACCTGTGAGGAGTTTGTTCAGACCACCAGGGTAAATAGTCTGTTTCAATAAAATAACAATATTAGCCTGTAATTATTACATTTTCACCAACCCATCTTCTAAGTCATACAACATCCCACCCCGTGTGTTATGAAAGATGATATGACAAACAAAAAAATGTAATCACATTCATAAAAGCGTGTGGATGAGCACCCGGTGGCTCATTTATCAGTCAAGGCCACAGGTCATCTATCATGATTATTCATTTTATGAACTAGCTGCTAAGATATCACCACAAAGTTATGATGTCAGTGACTGACTGCAGACAAAGCAATATAGTGTAAATAACAATGATGTTATGTACATATTGAATGATGAAAATCCCAACCAGTGGGATGTCCACTCTTATGTAGAAATCGCTGACAGAAATTGAACCTGACATTATTGGATTTTGTGCCCAGATAACATCATTACAGTTCTGTATGCAGGGTTGATTAAAGTGTATTGAAAATAATTATGTCATTTTCATGTTCAAAATCATGCCCTTGGTATATTGAAAAAATCTGTCCTATAATATGCTATGATATGCTGCTGTGCACTACCCTTCTTATAGCATAATTCATGTTTATGTTATATTTGTATAGGATATGTGCATAAGACAAGCCCAGAGTCTCCACACTAAGAGTTCACTAGTGGAAGAGGCTGCTAATGAACTGATCAACATGCTGCTGGAGTTTGACCATAATCAGAAAGAGGAGCTGGAGAAGGTCGAGGAAGAAAGCTGTGCTGAGAGCAAGACCATAGACCACCTTGATAGTGAAGGTATACTCACGTTTTCCTTTTGGGATCACATTTGGATACTTTAATACAATTTGTATAACTTTATCATTTTAACCCCCTTTGCCTAACATATATCTTTAGAAATAGGTAAGACTTCAATCTCAAGCCCATATACTGATAAATAGGGATCCTGTATAAGTGTCTGTATATATATTTCAAGTTTCAGCTAGTATTGTCATATGTTAAAGGAGTTTATGTGCAGAATAGTAATATGTCACCTTTTGCATCTCAGGTGAAGATGAATGCCGGTCAGAGGGCCGTCTCTTCTCTAGAAACACCTTGCTGCCTCCTGCCAGCGTCGGCCCTTCTTCTCCGTTGGTGAGGAGGAAGAAGAAGAGGGACTTGATGGAAGTGATGGAGGAAGAAGCCCAGGAGCTCCTTTCCTACTTCAACCACCGCAATGTGGATGCTTTACTCAGATTGACGCGCAACACCCTGGAGATGCTACGCAAACGCATCCACGCCTCCTCGCTCATGCATTTCTTGGGTGGGTCCAAGTGACATTCTTTTGGGAGGCAAAACTATTATCAAATAATGTTAAGATTATCCTCGTTTTCCCCATGTAATTAGGTACAATGAATCTATCTAGTGTGGTAGACAATTATGTCCACTGAGCTCATAAGATCAGTGGACAAGAGAAGGAAAATGTTTGGCTCACACCATGTTTCACCAGAGCTTTTCTTCTGTCCACTCGTAGTTGAGAGTGACTCACGTGTCAAAAGCAGCGGTCAGCAAGCAATCTTCAGAGTAGATGTGACCCTCTCCATTCCTAACATCGCCATGGTTCCTGCTTTGGAGGAGGTCCAACAGGCTCTAAACCGGGCTGTAGAGTGTGTAGTCAGCGTCAGCAAAGGAGTTGGTCAGTGGAGCAAAGAGAGGATCTCCAAGGTGAGTTTGATCTGATCAAGGAGGCAATGATTTCTGACAAGTGATGGATTTAAAATTCTGACACACAAAAAAACATGAATATTATAGTGTTTTCAATACTTGCGTTTCCCTTTTGCAGAGAAAAATGAACGAGAGGCGGATGGCTGCTCTGAAACAGGACAGTTCTGAGAGTGAATCAGAGGATGGAGCAACCACTTACAGGAGCCTGGCTGGTATGAGAGGACACAAGACCTTACCCATCTTTTCCTCAGGAGTTCAACAACTCAACACTGACTGCAGACTGATTTCTCCATAGTGTTCCCAACATGTAGACCAGAACATTAATCATTAGCTACTGCACCACAGTCACTTGATAATCAGATCTCCTTATTTCACAGTTCAGCAGAGCAAAACCCCTCTGACTATGAGCACATAGAGAGCTATGGATATGTGTTGATTGAAATGTCAACTAGATGTCAGTGGCTTTGAAAGGAAGAGGTTTAAACAAGAGATTTAAAAATCTACTTTGGGCGAAGCAGCCATTTCAGTCACATTGCACCCCGGATAACTTGGAGGTAATGTTGTGTAACATGAAAATGGGTGATCAGGCTGATCTTTATTTTTCTAAGAGAAAAGTTGGATATTAACACATTATAAACACGTGAGAATCACATATATTATTTAAAAAACCTCTTGTGATCAAGTTATTGATCAGAAGAGAGTGATTTAGATTTTAGGTATTTCATGCACACAAACATTAAAAGCGTTTTAAGAGTTTTTTTAGGTTCATTTATGTCTGATACATTCACAAATCACACAAATATTCTTTACTCTTAACTCTTTCAGATGACAGCACCTCAGATATGTCAGCATCTGTGATCCAGGCTATCCCATTCCAAGCTAGAAACTACTGCAAGAGTGTGTCTGAGAACAAGGAGATAGTGAAACTAGTGTCTGTTCTCAGCACCTCCATCAGCTCCACCAAAAAGGTACACGTTTGTACGTATGTATTATTCCCTATCTGCGTCAACCATTTTTTTCTACTGGAAATGTGCATTGTCTGTATCTGTTCGTTTTGGAAATTCCCAAAAAGATAAATGACCTTGTCATCTTATACAACATTTAAATATTTATTTTTTTACTGCCTCCCATTTCTCATGTCACTTATGTTTTCTTTTGTTGTAAAGGAAGTGATGACTGCTCTGGATCGTTTTAGCCGTTACCATCACATCTGGAGAAAGGACCGTGAAGACACCATGCGAAAGTATGATAAATTCAATGACTTACTGGTTTTAATATCTGACTCTTACCACTAAGAAACTGTTTATTTTGTATGTGTCAAGTCAATGCCAGCCAAAACCAGCATTACATCAGTACACCTTTGCATTTTCACAGATTCATCGAGGGCAGTCCCCTGCTATCAGAGTTTGAGAGCCAGATTATTTTCTATCGAGATCTGGAGCTGGAAATAAACTCTGAACCAGAGTACATTACCGTAGGAGCTTTGGCTCTATTCACAGGTTAGATTCAGCTGCAATACTTGTCTAAAGAAAACACTGATATGAAATAAAAGTAGATCACAGATCTCTACATGCTCACATGTATTTCATTTTAACAGCGGACCTGAAGATGTCCCTCACCGCTGAAACCAAGAACTGGATGGTGGACTACGGACGGTACTGTAACAGGAAATATCGCTCAGACATGGAGCAGATTTTTGCTTTTGTTGATGAAGCGGGAAAGAAACTGAATCGGCAGATCAAAGACCTGGATGACATTCGCATCGCCATGGCATCTCTAAAGGAGATCAGAGAGCATCAAATATCTATTGATTTCAAAGTCGGTCCCACAGAGGTAAACGCGGTATTTGGGTATATTGGGTCTTTCATACAGCCTGGTGGTTGATGGCCCCCCTGTCTTTTCACACAAATGCGCACAGTGTGAATAAGAATAAACATTTTCAGTAGTCTACATGAATGCAATTCATGTGTACAGTATATAGCAGTTGAGTTTCAATAGCAATGTTTATAAATGAAGGTCACAGTACATGTTGCCTTTCAGTAATGTTTATGTAAGCCTATAGTTTGTGCTCTGTCAAAAGTGCAATAGCAATGCAGAGGAAATGCAGTAATTGAAACTTCACATAAATGTTTCATAACTTGCCAATGCTTTATTTATAATTGTATTTGATTTTATATATCAGTTGACTTTGTATATATTTCCCTTCTCACAGGAGTCCTATGCCATGCTTCATAAATATGACCTGTCAGTGGCAAAAGAGGAGGCCGATAAGGTGGATACGCTGCGTTACACCTGGGAGAAGCTTCTGTCCCGGACCACGGAGGTACAGAACGAGCTGGTGGCCCTGCAGCCCAACTTCAGAGGAGAGCTGGTCAGCAATGTGGAGACCTTCGTGGAAGACTGTCAACACTTTTACCAAGAGTATGACAAGGTAAATGAAAGTACAGACATAAAATGCAAGATGCAAATGCACACCCCTAAACACTTAATGCTTTAAGGCTTTTACAACTTCTGCAATTTATGAGACTGCAGTATCAAGTCATTAACTGGAGGTTTAGCAATAACGTTAGAAATATATTATCAACAAAAAAAGGAGTAGGGATGTACCCATGGACTTACTTTTTCTCCTCTGCCTCAGGATGGCCCCATGGTGGTGGGGCTAGCTCCTCAGGATGCCAGCGATAGACTCATCATGTTCCAGGTTTGTTATTGACAATATGAGTTTAGCATGATAGCTGAGTTCCTGATTTAGTCTTTCATCAAATGTGTTAGTTCTTTGGGTCTGAAAAATGACCTGGTTGCCTACAAAGCCAGTTTCAGGATAACTATGATCAAAGAAGGATATCTTTTTTTTAAATGATTTCATGTTGTATATTTCAATGATTCCAAATGACATATCTGTAATATGTTGTACTTAATCTACAATAGTTGAACAACAGTGTAACCTGTAGACACATGTCATTTGAAGTCCTGTTTTGATTTAGGATATTTTGTTGCCATTCTTCTCCTCCTTTAGAATCGATTTGACAACCTGTTCAGGAAGTACATCACTTACACAGGTGGAGAGGAGCTGTTTGGACTTCCTGTCACCCAGCATCCCCAGCTGTTGGAGATTAGGAAGCAGCTGGCTCTGCTGCAGAAGTTGTACGGCCTTTACAACAATGTCATTGAAACAGTCAATGGTTACTATGATATCCTCTGGGCTGACATCCATATTGAGAAGATCAATAATGAGCTACTGGACTTTCAGACGAGGTTAGACAGTTTTGTCGACTGTGACAGTAATGTGTATTCTTCATTTAGTTCACAGTGAAGTTTTAACACCTTCTGGCACTTTTTAATGTTATATATGGTCTATTATTCGACCCCCAACATCAGCCCTCTCCTATCTGGACTAAAATGTCCTTGCCCTGACGTTGCACTCTCTCCTCTACAAGGGTATATTTATTGTGCATCAGCTTCTGATTCAAGGTTTTCATTCTAGAGGTAAAAAGTTATTTGATATGCTTCTCACCTTGGTGTCCTCTTGGCAGTGTGAAACTAGTTGAAGGTTGTATGCATTGAGCAGTCATAAGGAATCTGCTGATGTGTTAGTTATATAAGACAGTTCAACTCCTTTTGATTGCAGAAATGCTGTCTTGTAATTTTAAGAAGTGTTACTCTGGCCTGGGTACACAGTACAACAGTGCTGGTGCATATGTGTCCCAAATGGATGCACATTAACTGCGGAGTTCATTTCAAATGTGAAAAGTTTGGTATTTACCATGAGTTTGTTGCTGATTGTATTCTTTAACTACCAGGTGTCGCAAACTGCCCCGTGCTCTAAAAGAGGTGGCAGGCTTTCATGGACTTGAAGAAAACAATAGATGAATTCAGTGAGTGCTGCCCCCTGCTGGAACTCATGACTAACAAAGCTATGATGACTCGCCACTGGAAGAGAATTACTGAGGTCAGTGAACATGCCACTGCAGTTACTAGCTATCATCACTATATTATCACAGTATCACAACTACTGTTAAACTTATGTAACAATAACAAACATCATAATAGTAAATGTTTTCTTGACATATACAGTAATTTGAACAACAAATCTATTCTGTTTGTGCCAAGGTTACTGGCCATGCCTTTGAGGTGGAAACTGAGACATTCAAGCTACGCAACATCATGGAGGCTCCTCTGCTCAAGTATAAGGAAGAGATTGAGGTAAGAATGCATTTTAGGCTTCCTATGCAGGCCAAGAGAAAGCTACAAAGTGTTTGTATGTCTATAGCATACAGTGAGTTAATTTCAAAAATGGATTTTATTTGTTTTTGATGGAATGTACACAGGTATAATCTACACTTTAACACACTATGACTCACTTTAATTCCCACTCTCACACATTGGCTTCAAATTGGCCCCAGATTGATGTTCTAGTATCATTTCCATATAGCCCATTAAATCTGTCAACACCACTTATGCGTCTTTACACAGGATATCTGTATCAGTGCGGTGAAAGAGCGTGATATTGAGCAGAAGCTGAAGCAGGTGATCGCTGAGTGGGACAACAAGACCTTTACGTTTGCCAACTTTAAAACCCGCGGGGAACTACTACTGAGAGGAGACAGTACATCAGAGATCATTACCAGCATGGAGGACAGCCTGATGGTTTTGGGGTCTCTCATGAGCAACAGGTGTGGTCATGTATTTGACTGCCTTGTAGACACAATCATACAAACTGTGTGACATAATGTTAGGCTTATCTATAAAATGGATTTGATTTTTTTTTGATGGAATGTACACAGGTATAATCATGTCATCTATGTCGTAGGTACAACACCCCGTTCAAAGCCCAGATTCAGAAGTGGGTTCAGAATCTTTCCAACACCACTGATATCATAGAAAACTGGATGACCGTCCAGAACCTTTGGATCTACCTGGAGGCTGTGTTTGTGGGCGGAGACATTGCTAAACAGCTGCCTAAGGTGAATTATGTCTGTTCATATGAGTGTGGTATTTGCATTGCAACTGGATTTTAGTAAAAAGAAAATAAATAAATACAGCCCCCTATATTCTCTCAACCATTTTTAGGAAGCAAAACGTTTCTCCAACATCGACAAATCATGGGTGAAGATCATGATGCGAGCCCACGAGATGCCCAATGTAGTACAGTCCTGTGTGGGGGATGAGACTATGGGACAGCTGCTTCCTCACCTCCTCGAACAGCTGGAGATCTGCCAGAAGTCACTTACAGGGTGGGTAAAAAGGAGTAAAATCTTAAACAACTCGCATCTCAAAACATATGAAGGCTTGAAGTGAGAGTAGTTCAAACAGTATTCAAAAGGCAGAGAATGCTTTGCTGCCAACTACTGTCCTGTGTATTATGCTTTCAAACACAAGATGCCTTGAGACAAAATATAAAAGGTAACATTTTCTTTTTTTACAATTCTGTGTGTAAACAGCTATTTGGAGAAGAAGCGTCTGCTGTTTCCTCGTTTCTTCTTTGTCTCTGACCCTGCCCTGCTGGAAATCCTGGGCCAGGCGTCTGATTCCCACACCATCCAGGCTCACCTTCTCAACGTCTTTGACAACATCAAATGTGTCCGATTCCATGACAAGGTACACTCTAAAAACAAATGCCTTGGCTCAACAAAGAAAATCAACGCAACAGTTTGCATCAATGGTTATTTGAGTTAGGGCAGAAGGCTTTTCCTCTACAATCAGAGGTGTTTTTAATTACCACTTACTTAATAATTGGTAGCATAAACACAAGTTTTGAAGTTGATTACTCAAAGATTAAGTTGTTCCAATTTGTTTTACCGTATGATTTAAAAGGAATTTTAAGTTGTATGTACTTAATTACCATCATTGTGAACACACGTTTTTAAGTTGACAACCATTTATAAATTAAGTTGCTCCAAATATATTGTATTCAATCGTTTTTTTTCTTAGCTTTTTCATGTTTTTGCCTTTAAAGAAATTAATTAATTTATTCCACAACAAAAATATTAGGCAATTAACTTTTTATTTTGAACTGCAGTTGTTTATTTCAACACATGATGTTTCAATCTGGAGAGAATTAATTTAGTTTGAACATTTATTGACACATGCCATATGATAAGGTGCATGAACACCTGAAATCACAGCTGACTGCAGGAGAGAGGAGAACCATTTTATAGTTTGGCTGCAGCACGTTGATTGGCTGCTGGAGAATGAGGTGAAATGTAATAGGTTAAAGAGAACGCCTGTGATGAGCTGATTATATGCAGCAGCGGAGTGAATGTACATACACCCAGTCTTCCTGAAATAACTTGCGCTGAGCTTCATTTAAATCTTGAAAAAAAAGATAAATAACACAAATTTAAACACATTAGCCATATTACCATGGGACATGGGGACACAGCAAATAAATGCTGCCATCACAACGAAGTTAGAGGCCTTTGCATATTTAAAACCAGTGCCAAATATGTAAAATCTGTAAAGTCTTTGTAAAACTACAGAAACAAACTCTCAATGGCCACCAATCTGCAGATCACACACATACATTTGAAAAAATATGTAACAAAGATGTTTACACTGCCGACAGTCATTATTTCAAACAGTATGAACACATTTAACGCAGAATGCTTGCTCATTCATTTGTTTCCCTTGACCACGATGGTTGCCATCGTATGGTCAGATCCTGGGTGGACCGGTCACTGATGAAGGCGATATTCATGTCCTTTTGAAGCACATTAAAAAGTATGCAATTACCCAATTCATTATCTCTTATGCGCTAACCTATTATTTAAACTCTCACTCTTAGTGAATTCAGAGCCATTATTACCAGCTGCTAAAGCAACGTTGGTATTGTTTTCACCTATTGAGTCTGCATGTGTGTGTCGTCATGGCAATGTGGTCCTGAAGACACACAGAAGTGGTTTTGAGTACTTTGCCTAGTGTTTAAATGCATGTGGACAGATTTTGTCAATCCAAACCGTGCAAGTTTTAGTGTATCTTCTCATCTTTTTTGCAGGTTCCATACAATATTTGAACTGGTTAAGAAGAGCAGAAGCCACTTTTCAAATTGTACACAATCCTTTTCCCATGCCATTGCTGTCAACACCTATCCATGCTGAACATTGCTAAGATATTATTGATTGGGGTGTGGCCAAAAGTGCAATATGCTTAAAATGTAACTGACAGAGAGCAGTGCTTTTGTCCCGTGGATTTGATGTTATTTCAAGATTTTTAATTACGCCGCTAAACTCCTTGAAAAGGTCCTCTTCCTTTTCTCCAAGGTACACGACAAGGCAGCGGATGGCTATAGTTCTCTGCGCACTTCATTTGTATTGTGCTATTTTTGAAAAAGGAAAAAAAGAGAAATGACCTAAATGAATATATTCTGAACTGCCAACAACTTGCATTTCAATGACAACTCTAAATAACGATCCTACCTCAAGAAGCATGTCCTTGATCTGCTTCACAGAGATTCATTTTTAATAAAAAGCGATATCACAATAGCAACCAAAGTATTTTTACGCTCACAGTAGCCTCTACTACTTTGTATCCTCTCACAGAACTATTCACAGTTCAAAGGCTACTCATTTTGGTCAAACAGTAATTTGCCTATACAGTGCAACTACAAGGCTATACTGTATTTGAATGATAAAAGATGACACTCACCTTAAAATGTCCTTTGTATAGTATTTCTATTTGTCTTAACTGTCGGAGCTTGTCCAGGCATGTTAAGTGGGAGTGGACTTGAAATCCTAAACTCAAGGTGTAGAACAATTAAGTTATCAATTCAATTGCATTACTTATTACAACTTGAATTTTGTTTTAAGTCAATTAACGCAGAAATCAGAGTTCAAATTACACACAATATTAAGTTGATGTAATTACCAACATTATTACGTCAACACAACTTATAAATTAATGTTTGCAACTTAAAATGTTTATCTAAATCAATTAACTCACATTTTTATCTTGCAACCATGCATTTAATTAAGTGGAGGTGAAAGGTCGCCTGAATTCGTTTTTAGAGTGTTCATTTATTGTTTTTACTACACACTTGGCTTTTTGCTTTGTCAATTTCACATGAAAACGGTATCTTTCAAACCCTCTAACAAGATGGTCTGGAGGGAAAATAGATAGAAACAAACCAGATACAATGAAATACCATGACATAAAGGGATTATTCGCCTGCAATCATGAAAATATTGAATCTTTCTCAGATATACGACCGTATTATGGCTGTGTCATCACGGGAAGGGGAGACAGTGGATCTGGAGCGTCCTATCACAGCAGAGGGGAATGTCGAGGTTTGGCTCAATGCTTTGCTGAAGGAATCCCAGAGGTCTTTGCACCTGGTGATCCGACAGGCTGCGCTGACCATCCAGGAATCTGGCTTTCAGCTCATCGACTTTCTCAACTCCTTCCCTGCTCAGGTAGTTCTAAGCTGGATTCAAATAAGTGGTTTCAAAACACTGTACTTGAAATGTTTTCTGGGATATTCTTTATTTTTTAACACCGTTTTTCTTCCTTAACATAATTCCTGTAACTTTCTGCTTTAAAATCTGTATTCAGTTTCTTAGTGGTACAAATTTGATTACAATTGTTTTGATTGAGTCAAAGTTGAATGTCGGTACATTTGATTTCACGCAATGATTACATATTGTTGTCCTTGATCTAGGTGGGCTTGCTAGGTATTCAGATGATATGGACAAGGGACTCTGAAGAGGCCCTGACCAATTCTCGATATGATCGCCGCATCATGGCAAAGACCAACCAGCTGTTCCTGGATCTGCTCAACACACTGATTGACATGACAACAAGAGACTTAGGGGCTGTGGAGAGGACAAAGTACGAGACCCTCATCACCATCCATGTCCACCAGAGGGACATATTTGATGACCTGGTGAGTATTTTGTTAATCATTTACTACTACTTGACTTGTTGTATAATGGCTCAGTGTACTGAAGTACATTTGACCATAGAAACAAGCTCTGTTCATTATTATATAATCAGAATCCCCTGATCAAGACGGCTGTCCTTTTGTAAAACGCATTTGGTATACAGCTACCACGGGGTCAGGTGTTTGACCGTTTGGCTCCCAAAAGTAAATTATATCAGACATAAAGTCTTCAAAGCATTTTTGTATTGGCAGCCAAGTCATATTTAGTATACCTACAGAGAGTAGTGTCTTTGAAGTCTCAGCTCAAGGCACAGTACATTGTCTGACTGGTCTCCAAGGTTAATAAAATAAGTATACGGTAAAACATCTTGGACGTGTATTTTATTATATAATCCCCTTGTACCTGTAACGATTTATTTTCCTCCAGGCTTAACTGTTACGGTACGTCGCGTCCACACGGTTCCGTCACGTGCTTCAACGGAGACGCTTCCCATTCACTTTGAATGGGGTGACGTCACGTCGCTTTGCCTCCGTTGCTCGCTTCGAAAGTTGAGAAAAGTTCAACTTTTCAAGCGTCGACGGAAGCGCCTGCCAATCAAATCATATGCCAGTACAAGCGCTAGCCAATCAAACCGCGTGCTTGTGTGTCCGGGAAGGAGATGAATGTGATTGGTTGTTGGTCGCGCGCCAGACACGCCCACCGGCAAGCTTCAACGCGACGGAACCGAGTGGACGTACCGTTAACCCTCTCCTATCCTATTCTCTGTTCACTCCATGTACTATTTTCTTACCCGTCTCCTTGACTTGCTTCTTTCCTCGCATCCATCTCACCTCTCCTTTCCCTTCCTTTCAACTCAATATCATCTCATGACCTCTAACCTCTTTTATTTTATCCTTCCCACTACCTGCCCTTCCCCCTTTTTAAATATAACCTCCTTTTAACCTCATGCCTCCTCATGCATCCTTTCCTTTCAACTATCCTACCCTCTTTCTTCCTGCTTTTATCCCCCCCTTTCATCACTCCCTGAATGGTGCCCTTCAATTTTCTATTCTTGACTTGCCCTCTTCACTCTCCCCGTTCTCTCCATCCTTTTAACTTGCTTCCCACTTCTCCCTCATCTTTTCATGCCTCTTCTCTTTGTCACTTCTTCATACTTTACTCCCTTCCCTTTCTCTCTGCAGTGCCGGCTCCATGTCAAAAGCCCCAGTGACTTTGAGTGGCTGAAGCAGTGTCGTTTCTACTTCAATGAGGACTCCGAAAAGATGATCATTAACATCACAGATGTGGCCACTGTCTACCAGAATGAATTCTTGGGCTGCACTGAAAGGCTTGTCATCACCCCGTTGACTGACAGGTAGAAAACACAGTTCACACACAAACACTCTCATAAAAACACGATCGATGGTACATATGTAGCAGCAAATATTGCAAAATGATAAAAGACACACATAATCATAGTTTTAGAACCAACCAAGTGTGTATGTTTTGTCAGGGTAGTAATGGTTCCAATTAAGGTTGGTTAAAAGCTGTCTAAAGCTTTTGGAACACCTTCCCCCCGCACATTACTGATAGTGAAATTAGGGGGGGGGGGGCTGCATTTGAATTTTTTTTTTACTTTCTTGAAATGGACAATCTCAAGAATCCTGAATCCTTTACATAGCGATTGGCCAGTTTTTTTCATTCTGAACAAAATCATCCTGAAATAAATCCTTAATAATAACTCCTGCAAGGAGAAAAAAAAGGTATTTCTTACTTTCTCTAAATATGGCAACTGCCAAGACAGAGTACAATCAATTCCTTATATGAGCCTTTAAACTGTGGCCTCCCTACCACCTGGAATGCCCTCAACATCGATCTAAAGACATCCACCCAGTCCACAACCATTTTTGAAAAGTCCACCTCACTCTTCAAAGAGTTACTTCTCTAACATATAGGTAACTTCACTCGCTTTTATTTGGGATATAGTAAACAGTTTCATCATATCATCAGTCAATTTCTATTGGGTTACAGTTTTTTATGGCTGACTAGTTACTGGAATTAGGGAGACGGGGGACAGGGGACAGAGAAGAGAACAAATGAGACTGGAGGAGTTGGCAATCTTCCACAGTGGTCACAAACTCTGTCACTGGCATAGAGAGAGGAGGAGTCTCAGAGTGTGAGGGAGGCGGAATCCCAGCTACAGTTACTGACGCACTAACAGAAACAGAGAGGGAAATGAGAGAACAAGCAGAGACAAGGAGAAAGAGATGAGAGGAGACAGCAGCAGGGGGAGAGCTACCAGAAGACAGCAGCTGTCTAAAGAAGTGCCACGCTGGACTTATGGCTAAAGGCGCAATGACCGCCCGGATTTTCTCACTGCTTTCTATCCCTTCTTGAAACAGTATCTTCTTTGGTTAGTTTGTGCTGTGCTGCTTTTCATTCTCCAACCTTTGTCTTTACTCTTCCAAACGGGATGAGGTGGCAAAATGCATGAAGGACATGTAATATAATAGACACAAAGTGGTAAAGGTAGACTTGGTATCACATGAAAGCAAAACTACAACAAAATCAGTGGGAGATAATTGATGTTACAGTGGTCTAAGTTGTTCTACTGAAAGATGCATCATTTCTTGCGAGCCCAGTTTTATCGAGTCCAGCCATGCTGTAAAAAGAGAAAACAGTGTCCGGGGTCAGGTTATTCTCTCGAGTGAAGTGTCCTTGAGCAAGGTACTGAATCCTTACCAGCTTATTGGGCAGAATTCTCTAGCTGTGTCTGACCTCCAACCTCTCTTTGAAGAATCAAATCATATTTGTTTTATTCTGTGATAAATAACATTCGAGAGAAGATATAAACGACCTTGTGAGGAAGCACATTTGTAAAACTTGTACAGGCAAATTCGGAGAAACCAGAAAGACATTTTTTATCCTCATAAACTCATCCTCATCACAGTTGATTTGTTTTATATTGTTATGGAGTAAAGCGCATTTAAAGCGTATTAATTGCCTACCCTAGTTCCAACCTTACTATGTCTATGAAACTTTTCTCCTGTCTGTTTGGTCAGGTGCTACATTACCCTCGCCCAGGCTCTCGGTATGAGTATGGGGGGGGCCCCTGCTGGTCCTGCAGGAACAGGTAAGACTTGAGCATGCAGTACATGTCACAATTGTGGGAGATTGTCCCTAACATACATGTTTCTGCTCCTGTAGTATAATAAGTCTATGTTTTTGTTGCTTAAGTATGTTGGTCTTTTATAGCACATTTTAATTTATCCAGAATACTTTATATTGTGTATTATTTGTTATATATGTCATTTCTACTAGATATGTTTATATTTGCTGTTTCTTGTTTTTATTTAATTATGTTTATTCTTTATTCCACCTTTTAAATATTATAATGCCTGAACACATTGCTGCTCCAACAGAGAGCTTTAGTCAGTTAATAATTCCATAGCATAATGTTGCACCTCATTTTATTAGGTAAGACAGAGACCACAAAGGACATGGGCCGCTGTCTTGGAAAGTATGTTGTGGTCTTCAACTGTTCTGACCAGATGGACTTCAGAGGCTTGGGAAGAATATTCAAAGGTAAGAGTCACAAGGAAAATTGGTGCAAACATTTTATGGCAAAAAAATCAGAACCATAAAGGATATAGGGATGGATTTCTTTAAAAGGGATTGGTGGTTTGGGATGAGTGATGAGGAAAACAAAGAGACAGTTGATTATATTTTAATATTTTGGATCTTTCGCATGTGTCTGATATCCAGGTTTGGCTCAGTCTGGTTCGTGGGGCTGCTTTGACGAGTTCAACCGCATCGACCTCCCAGTTTTGTCGGTGGCAGCCCAGCAGATCGCAATAGTTCTCACCTGCAAAAAGGAACGTCGCAAAAACTTTGTCTTCACTGATGGAGACACTGTGGAAATGAGCCCCGAGTTTGGCATCTTCCTTACTATGGTCAGTGACACAACACTACTATTCTCTTGTAAAGAAATGATAACAAATCGAAATAAACTGCTATTAATGTTCTACTGATACTCAGGATCTTTTATTTCCGTTGCTGGTTTTACAGCTGTGGAATACATTTAATTCAGAATGCATTTGGAGAGCATGCAATGTATCGCAGATAATACAGTTTGATAGATTTAATGATAAACTGAAACCTGTCCCATGTCTTATATCACCATTTGTACAACATAAAACACAAAGATCTGCTTCTTTTAAATGATATTATCCAGTGTTCTTTATCATACAGTAATAGTTTGATCAATGTATCTTGTTGGCACAGTTATCCCAAGGCAAGTCATTCAATGGAAAACAGAGCATTAGTTGCCTCATGTGGGCAGAGGGGTCAGAGATTATTCTCGCTTCTGTCTTTACCGTGTGCGTGCACATGTGTGATCAAAGGCAGGCTCTGTGTAGAGGAGAGCCTAAGCTCTGGCCATAGGGATTTAACTAACTGAATGATAGTGTTCGCTATGAACGTTAATGATGTTCTAGTATTAACTTAAGATGCTGTGTAGTTTTTTTCACGAGTACATTACATAATGTATTTGTGCTGTATTTGTTCTTAAATGTCGTTTGCTTTTAATCTGTAAAGCACTTTGAATCGCCACGTGCTGAAAAGTGCTATATAAATAAAATTGCATTGCCTTGCCTTGCCTATGCTGTAAATTACACAAACTGCATACACCTGCTGTACGTTCTTCTGTATAATATCCTGTAAAATGATTTGTTCAATATGCAATGATAAATGTTCTCACAAATATGGTTATAGTGTTTACCCCATTTCAAACTCATATTTTTTCTCCTGTATAATCAGAACCCAGGTTATGCCGGTCGCCAGGAGCTTCCTGAGAACCTGAAGATCAACTTCCGCTCTGTGGCCATGATGGTTCCTGACCGTCAGATCATCATAAGGGTAAAACTGGCCAGTTGTGGGTTTATAGACAACATGGAGCTGGCCCGCAAGTTCTTCACTCTGTACAAGCTGTGTGAGGAACAACTCTCCAAACAGGTAAAACCATGAGTGCGAAAAAAACATGTTTTCGCAAATAAAATCAACATTTGACTTTTTTTTCTCCAGTATTGCTCATGTTATACATTTTTTTTGAAAAGTGCAACATTTCTGATTTCAAACATATAATCTTTTTAATATTTACATTTGCAATTATTTTAAGATTATTACAATAATTTAAAATGCTTGTTATTCAGGTTTGAAACATATCCTGATGAATGACATCTAAATTGTTTCCTGGGATTGTCCAGGTGCACTATGACTTTGGCCTACGGAACATCCTTTCAGTGCTGCGAACACTGGGAGCAGCCAAGCGAGCCAACCCCAGTGACACAGAGTCCACCATCGTCATGAGGGTCCTCAGGGACATGAACTTATCAAAGCTGGTCAGTCTAGAATAGCATAGAATACAATAGAACCTCTAATAGATCATCTGTTTTGCAAAAATTGAAGATAGACTCACCAGAGGATCAAAGATAGATTTCACACGAGTGATACTCAGTGTTTTCTGCACGTTTATGTCTATCTGCATGTTTTTGTTTGTTAGATTGATGAGGATGAGCCGCTCTTCCTGAGCCTGATCGAGGACCTTTTCCCTGGTATCCAACTTGATAAAGCAGGCTATCCAGAACTAGAGGCTGCCATCGACTTACAGGTAGGGGAGGGGTGAGGGATGAGTTTGTGTATGTATGCCTGGGAGAGAGAAATGGCAGAAAGGACACAGACAAAGGTAAACAGAGTTTAGAGAGAGAAATGAGGAGGATGGCTTTAATCAGCCAAAAGACTAATGGACTGTTAGACAGCTGTATACAGTATTTCATGTCACTTTTAAATGCGTCCAGATATAGCACCCAAAGAAATACGAATGGGTCACTTACCATTAAAGAGGCCAAAGACGTGAAGTATGTGCCTTCATTCATCCATGTTCAACTGGTAAATATTTGTACACTGTTATTATGCTCCGACAGGTTGAGGACGCAGGTCTGATCATACATCCTCCCTGGAAGCTGAAGGTCATCCAGCTGTTTGAGACTCAGAGGGTCCGTCATGGCATGATGGCCCTGGGGCCAAGTGGGGCTGGAAAGACAACTTGCATACACACATTGATGAAAGCAATGACAGGTAGGTTTTAGTGCAAGAGATACAAACAAGATAACTGGCAGGCATTGAACAGGTTTTTCTGTGACAGTCACAACCTCACAAGTTGTTTATAAGTATTTATTTTGTATGCATATTTTAGTTTTAATATATTTGAGGTGTAAGATATACTTACGAATGTTAATAAGTGAATCCAATCCATTTGATTTCTATAGCACATTTAAAAACAACAGAGTTGAACAAAGTGCTGTACATCAATGAATGTTTCTGTCAATGTCTTTTCTCACTCCTAGAGTGTGGTCAGCCTCACAAAGAAATGCGCATGAACCCGAAAGCCATCACAGCTCCTCAGATGTTTGGTCGATTAGATGTGGCGACCAATGACTGGACTGACGGCATCTTTTCTACACTTTGGAGGAAAACCCTGAAAGCAAAGAAAGGTAAGGCTGCTTACTCAAAGGTGGTTGCCTACTTGAAGGTGAGCTCTGCTGACATTAACAAATAATATACTACTTTGATGAAAAACACTTGGAAATAAGCATTTATTGCAGAGACTACTAACACGTGTAAATGAAATCATATTTTACGTAACTTTGAGAATATCTAATTTTTGTATTTGTTTGGTGATCAATTTCAAATTGGCAGACACCAAATAATGAATATGCATGCTCTAGGATTGACCCAAATATCTTCAGGTACCACAGGTGTGGTTCGTAGGAAACTCAACAAAAGCTACAGTAACTGTTTAACTGGCAAATGAGAAAATATGGTTCCATAACAGCCCCCTGTCTGTCGAGTTAACATAAGAGTGATAGGGAAAACAAAACAGGGATCCCCTGATTTAAGACATTATTTCTCAAATAATGAGTTTTTTTCTTTTCCTTAGTGAAACCAGAATGTTATTACGTTGCAGAGAAGTTTAATTATCATGGGACCTCACTGTGTCTATAGTTCAAAGCAGCACACACGGCTGTTTTATCTTCCTGCTCAGTTCTAACACTTCATTAAAAATGTATGTATGGATTGGTATGCGTATACATTATGTGTGCTTGCTTTTATGTTTGCAAAATATGCATCTGATGTACTCAGTTAAAGTTATCGTGCATTTTGGATGCATTTCATACTGTATGTTGTTGAGCAGACAGGAATCCAGCTTAGAAAGTAGACTATTAAAGGTTTTGTCTCCTGAGTGAAATATCTTAGGAGAAATTAAATACTTAGTGAAAATAGGCAGTATCCATATTGTGATTTCTTGTTTCTTACTTTAGAAGAGGAAGTCTATTTTCAATCTTCTATTTTACTAATAATTCTGGTGCCACCTTTTCTGTGAACTAAAAGCATTTTCAGATGCCTTTCATCCTGTAAATGGTACATTAAGGTGAAAGCACGGACCAGGAATCCTTTTACATTCATATCCATGTAGATAAACCAAAACACTATTTTCTGTCTCAGGTGAGCACATCTGGATCGTCCTGGATGGACCAGTTGATGCAATCTGGATTGAGAACCTAAACTCAGTTTTGGACGACAACAGAACACTCACACTGGCAAATGGAGACCGTATACCCATGGCACCCAACTGTAAAGTGGTTTTCGAGCCACATAACATTGACAATGCCTCCCCAGCCACTGTCTCACGCAATGGCATGGTGTTCATGAGCTCTTCCGTGCTCAACTGGAGCCCCATACTGGAGGTGAGTTAACTGTTTAAATATAATCTGTTGTTTCCTACACAGAAATATTCAATTGTGGTTCTTACGTTACGGTATATAACATATTATGAAAGCAACATGACTAGATCAAAACTAGATCTGGGACACATTTGGCTAGTCGATGCACCCCAGGGATATATAATATGCCTATTCATGTATTGTGTGTTTAAAATATGGCTTTAACGAATGCAATACATATCATAATCACCATATTAAAAACTCTGTTTAACCTAGAGTTGGATCTGACTATTCATACAGCAAGATACATTGTAATCAGTTGTCTTAATTTAGAGGACTTGACATTTCTGCTGCATCTAAGAACAAACATCACACAAGCTGGGCTTTTTAACAGGACCTACACACTGTTGTGTGAGACTAATGTTATTTACGTCCTCTTGACTACAATGATGTGATTGTTTTTCTCTCTTTCAGGGCTGGTTGAAAAAACGTGTCCCCCAGGAAGCAGAGGTGCTGAGAGAACTGTTCTCCTCCTCCTTTGCTGAGCTCTACCGCTTTAGTGTGCAGTCACTAGAGTTTAAGATGGACATGCTGGAGGCCTTTGTCATCATGCAGTGCATCAACATGCTGCAGGGACTCATACCACAAAAGGTAAGGTTACAGCTGTTCTGAATTCCCATCCATGGGACCGACTGTACTGCATCTTCTAATGATCGAGGTACATCCTACGCTCTAAAGAAAATGATTGCTGGTATGAAAGGGAGAATTCAAATAGATAAGACATTTTGAATCATTTGCTGTTCTTAGGAAAAGACAAAACTGTTGAATGATATTAGAAAAACACTTATTGTTGGATCTGTAATCCATCATATACTTTAATTACATCAGGTTGTGAAGTTTAAACAGATGGTAGCTCGTTAATGCAAAGAGAAGGGATTCAATTAAAAATATATAACTCTTTTGCACAGTCCAATCTAAGTGAAACTTTTTATAGTCATACAGACAACACTGCTGGAGCTATATGAGTCCTACTTGTGCCCACTATGCATAATAATAGATTCGTCTTTTTATCGTGTTCGTTTTAAAGGTCATTGGGTAGGCAACTGTCAACACAACAGTAGTACTGTTGATGAGTAATAATTAGACGAATTAATACACACTCAAATGGTTAAGTGGCATAATTTCTCTGTAGATGAGAACACTGTGGATTCAATACATTATTTGAGGGTCTGTGCAACTTTTTTTAAGCATCTATTATGACCATGTCAGATGTTTTGTGCACTTTGTTACATACTGTAATAGATGGAACTCATCAGGGTCATACTTTTCTCTATAAAATAAACTTCAGTAGAAGGTTAATGTGGATGCTTTAACAAAGTCCTTGATCTAAATTGACTGTTACTCTCCAGGAGCAGTGTGGCGAGATTTCCAGAGAGCACCTGGAGCGGCTGTACGTCTTTGCCCTAATGTGGAGCACTGGAGCATTACTTGAACTGGATGACCGGAGGAAGATGGAGATCTGGCTCAGAGGGAACAATGATATCCCTCTTAACTTGCCAGACATTCCTCCTGACAGCGAGAACACCATGTTTGACTACCATGTCACAGCAGATGGTATGCATGCATTGATTAACAGATGTTATCGCCTGTACATTAGATGAAATTAAAAAAATTAAAAACATTCAGGAAATATTGATGCTGCTTCATGACAAGCAGACGCATCATGCCTCATGTTGTTCTAAATGTTGCCGTAGGTGTCAGTTTTTCAAAACTTACTGTGAAATTCATTTTGAATTGGAAGACAGTTTGCACATGTCATATTTTGTACTAATCTGTCTTTTTTGTGCCCATTTCTTCTTCTTCCAGGTCAGTGGGTCCACTGGAGCACCAGAGTAGAGGAGTATGTTTATCCTTCAGAATTCACCCCAGAGTACAGCTCCATCTTGGTGCCCAATGTGGACAATGTTAGAACAGACTTTCTAATACAGACCATCGCCAAGCAGGGCAAGGTGAGTTTGCTGAAAGTATAGCTGTGTACTGCCTGTCAGAAACAATGGCTACATCCATTAAAATACCTTTTAGTATAAATTTAGCATTATACATGTTCATCGACTGAAACGTTGACTTACTGTATGTTTCAAGGGACTCAAAAGGAGGAACAGGCACATCTAGAACATACATGTCTGTGTTCATAGCTTATTTTAAGGGTTTTGTAGGTTAGCGGCCATTGAATGTGTTCTCCATTGAGTGTATAATGCTTCATTACAGACGACACACTTGCACACATTTCAGATCAATAACATGGTAGCATGGCTGGATGCAGCAGAGATCTACTAAAAGACCATATTTAAAAAATGGTGGTCGATATTCTACTTGAAAGCCCATTAAATGCTTCAACACTTCGCATTCATCCACAGTGTGTGTCTGTGTGTGTTTGGATGCATGTGTGAATGAGTCATTCAGATTCAAAATGCCACAACAGGAAATTAGGGGGCGTCTGTATGTTAGTGTATTTTTAAAGAGCTGCTGTGTGTGGGGGTGATATTTCATTTAGGAAGCTCTTACATTTCCATTTACTGGGTAAATCTGGTTTTTTCAGAGGCTGATGGATATAAAGTGTGCACCGAATATGTACTAAAACCAAATATTATTTTAATATGTTAAGCTGTTACGAAGGGTAGACGTTGAAGATGGCTGATACACAGGCAACGGCCTTCAACCCCCAACATAGCGTTTTATGGATCTGTAAAAAAAATTATTAGCCAATCACTTCAAACTAAAAATTGAAAAACATAGATTATTTTGTTATTCCTTTTTCAGTTTTTTCTTCTTTCCTGAGATGTCTGTTCTGACCTAAGAGTCCTATTTAATGCCATAGCGAAACAAATGCCATATAGTTTCAGTCAACAGTTTAAATCTTAAGATCAACATGATAATGAACTGCCATTTCTGTAGTTAATTTTTGTCATAAAAAGTCATATTACATTGTATGAAACATTACATTTCATTACTTTACTATGTTATCTGTGCATATAGAGGACCGGACACAATACATCTTTCATTTTTGCTAGGCTGTTTTGCTGATTGGAGAGCAAGGAACAGCCAAGACTGTTATCATCAAGGGCTACATGTCAAAGTATGATCCTGAGGCCCACATTGGGAAGAGTCTCAACTTATCTTCTGCGACCACACCACTCATGTTCCAGGTAAACCAGAACTGTCTGTTAACTTTCCTCATTCGTATACATCTTGACGTCTCGTTTTCAGCCATTTTCAACTTAAAGTTGATGCACTACACCCGTGTTAACTCTGACTAATAATGTGCAGGGTGGAGGATGGACCACAGTCTTCTTCTTCCACAGTTGCATTGATTGAGCTGTTTATAACAATGTTTGTTTTTGTGGAACTTACCAGATCTGTCCTTCACTTTTTGCTGTCTTTTTCATAACCATATGTCTTGTCCTATTTGGTCCATTGCTCCCCCTTTCTCTCTACTAGAGGACAGTAGAGAGCTATGTGGATAAGAGGATGGGGACAACGTACGGACCCCCTTCTGGCAAGAAAATGTCCATTTTTATAGATGACATCAACATGCCTGTAATCAACGAATGGGGAGACCAGGTTAGGGGTCATTTTAACCTTAATTAATTAAATGAACTACGAGTGTATTTTCACTATCTACCTCAATTAATGTTAATGAGTCTAGTTTTGTTCTTTGAATCCCGCGTAGGATCATTCTATCATCATTTTTTTATTGCATTCATACATTTTTATTTTGCACTTCACTGACCTATTTAAATGATGCAAAACATGTACTGATGATAACAGCAAAAAAGAATAAAATAAATAAATAATCCTACTCTTGATTTAACATTGCTTTTTGGCTCTTCATCATAGGTGACTAATGAGATTGTCAGGCAGCTGATGGAGCAAAACGGGTTCTTCAATCTGGAGAAACCAGGAGAGTTCACCAATATTGTGGACGTTCAGTTCCTAGCTGCCATGATCCATCCAGGAGGCGGTCGTAATGACATCCCACAGAGACTGAAAAGGCAGTTCTCCATCTTCAACTGTACCCTGCCCTCCAACACTTCCATTGACAAGATATTTGGTGGGTAAAGAGAATGCAGTGGAACCATTATTGAGGCAAGAATTGAATCGAATTATTTAAATAATATTAAGGAATTTGTATAAAAAACGTATACTACAGTACTAACAAAATGGCATACATTACCTACTGTGTCTTATGCTTTTGATAAATATACATGCCTTGGTAACAATGCCATCTTTAACTGACAAATCACCTATAATGTAGGTGTGATTGGCATCGGCCACTTCTGTGCACGTCGTGGATTTGCCAATGACGTTCGTAGCACCATACCTCGTCTGGTGTCTCTGACCCGTCGGCTCTGGCAGTTGACCAAGGTCAAGATGCTTCCAACTCCGGCCAAGTTTCACTACATTTTCAACCTAAGGGATCTGTCCAGAATTTGGCAAGGCATGCTTTATACCAACCCTGAGGTGGTCAACTCTGTTCAGGTAAGAAGTTTAAAACATACGTTTTTGTTTTTTTTAAATCTAAAATGTCATATAATTAGGGAAAGTTACACAGCTAATAAGATTAAGATAATATATAGTATCTAACATTAAAAGTTCAACTGACAATACAAATACTATAGATAAGCCTAAGTTAAGCCCCTCACTGCACCATGAGCCCTACTGCTAAGTACGTATTGTGTGTGATACATACACAAAGTATATACTGTATGATTAATACTCCACATATACCAGCCTTAGATTAGATAGATTAGTTTTAAACAGGTTTCTGCAGTGCTGTCATATTATTCCTCCCACTAGCCTTATTGCATGTGAGTGTGTAAATGTAGATACATGTATTATAGACTGCAGTAGTGTAAAGGCACTTACAGAGAATGATGAAACCCCTCATTATATGGTACAGCTAATGTAGGAATTGAGAAAGATAATTGTCTTTTGGTAGGGAAGAATAAACAATTCTAGCATTGCAAGCTCGATTCTTGCTGAGGTGGCAACATTGCCTAATGTTTTGTGGCCTCACTGAATAATATAATGCAATGAAATATATCATCTACCGCTGCCAAGGGTCATAGCAACTATGTTCAACATCCCTGCTGAGGCTTTCAACTCACCTCAGAAAAATTATGCTGTGTCTCTTAATTTGGATATATCCTTAAGTGCACTGTTCACACTCGTACTTGTGCGGTTTGTACATTTTTTTCAGGGTAGTGTTGTCTCAGTGGGTACACTGGAAATGAAAATTGTCACTGTTAGAAAGCTAGCAGAGTTAGGTATAAATTGTTAAGGGTTCCATACTCAACTTTTCGACCAGTATGAGTGCACATCCTTTTGCCATACTTAATAGTGTACATGCACCTATGCAAGGATAATAGCAAGTGCAACTTCAGAATGACCAACATTGTAACTCAACACGAGACTGCAAGATGCAAGTGTTGTAAAAAGACATGACCACTCAGAACAGAATACATGACAGTATTGATTACCAATAAATGAAATGTTTACTTCATCATTTTGGCTATGCTATCTGAACTGAATGAGCTAATTCATAAGCAACACTCACCTATCCTGCTGTCTTGTACTGGCAGACACTCGAGAGACTTACAACAACCAAAGCTTTTTGAGCTTACTTTATTGAATAGGAACATTAACACAAATGGTCATTTCCAGGTGCTGCTGGCATTGTGGAAGCACGAGTGCAGTCGTGTGATAGCTGACCGTTTTACCATGCCTGAAGACGTGGAGTGGTTTGACCACGCTTTGGCAGAACTTGTAAAGGAGGAGTTTGTCGAGGACAACAAGAACATAGCGGATTATGGAGAAGGACTAAACAGATTCTTTGTTGACTTTCTACGAGATGCACCTGAGGCTACAGGTACCTATCAATCAAAAACATACAGCACTGGAACATTTCAGTCCAGTGTTTTTGTCCCCTCTCAAATAAAACTGAAATTTGCCTGCTGTTTGTGATCATTTTAAAATAAAATCTTTATTTTCCTTACAGGAGAAGAGCCGGAGGAATCAGACTTTGATTTGCCCAAAGTGTACGAGCCTATCGAATCGTTTGAGAGTTTAAAGGAGCGCCTTAACATGTTTCTGAGCCATTATAATGAGAGCATCAGGGGTACTGGCATGGACATGGTCTTCTTTCAGGATGCTATAATGCATCTGGTCAAGGTACTCAAAATATACTAATCATTTACCCACGTTGGTGTGTTTTTAAAAATGAAGAAATCTTAATATTATCAGGATGAAAATCACAGGCTTTTTACGTTATAGAACAGAACAGAAAGTATAAAAGTGTGTGTGACGCCATGAATGCATACAAAACGTTATGTTGTCAAACTCAGTGAAACTCAAAACTATTTCCATTGAAGTTGTGTCACTGGCCACTGTTCATTTTCATTGAATGCTCAGACAGCCTACAAGCCCCCAAAAAGTCATTCCAGTTTAACCTACAGTATGTACAATTTATTTTGTGTAGTTTTTATTTTTGTAAACTTGTTTGCTTTCCCACTTTCACTCCCACCATATGTCTTTCTGTCTCCCTTGCTTCTTTTTTTCTCCTTCACAGCTTGTCACATACAAACTCTCCCTTTTTATTAATCCTAGTTCTATGTGTATGATGGGTTTTTGTGTGTGTAGGTGTCGAGGATAATCCGGACGCCTGGAGGAAATGCCTTGTTGGTGGGTGTTGGGGGTTCAGGCAAACAGAGCCTGACCAGACTGGCCTCATTCATTGCTGGATACAAGATCTTCCAGATAACTCTCACACGGTGAGGCGCACATACAATAGAAACAAATACATCAGTTTGCTTTCAATAGGTTGAATTGTATAGGTTGTTCTGTTTAGTCAAGAGATCAAACGGAAATGTCTGTCTCATTTCTGACATTTGATAAAGATTCATCATTCATTAATCAGGATCTGCAAATCAAAATGAAGTTCTGAAAGATAATAGTTATTGTTTAATATCTTTGCAGCCCCTCATCCAGTGTGTCTTCTCTTTGAGACAATATAATTGTCTCCTATGGGAGTCTCTTCAGTGCACTTCATTGATCAGAATAAGAAAAACGCTCCTTTGCTTTTTCTGTGTCATTTTTCTCTGCTTGCTTTGGCTTACAAATAGCCTTTCTCATTGTTCTGTGTCTCACTCTGGACTCTCCCTTGCTCTACCAAACCGTCAAATGATTTTCTCCCTACAGTAAGTCCCCATGTTGATTTGTCGCAGTCTTATTTTCCATCTGCTCTCTGCCTCACAGATTTTAGTGTTTGGTATTAATATAAATGACCATCTCGACTCTGCAGCCCTACTTGAAGAAAACATGGACCATGTTTCCTTCTCTTTTTACACAGTTGCCTTTTCCATGCAGGGCCATACTCTGTTTCTCGTGCAGACACAATTTGATTCTCTGAAATCTAACTTTTACGTTGATTTCAAGTAAAAACAATCCCTGCTTTTAAATATTGTCATTTTAAATCTGTTACTCTATTACATTCTATTGATGCAGTTTGTCACCAATGAGTCATGCGATTAATTCCATACATTGATAATCCACTTTCACTCTTCATTTATTTGATGCATTCTGTTCTTTGCCAGCTCATACAACACAGCCAACCTGATGGACGACCTGAAGGGTTTGTACAGAACAGCTGGCCAACAGGGCAAAGGCATCAGCTTCCTCTTTACTGACAACGAAATCAAAGAGGAATCCTTCCTCGAGTACATGAACAATGTCCTGTCATCTGGAGAGGTGAGAAGCCCAAACATGCCACAAAGCCACACATACATGATTTTCGTGATATACAAAAGTGAAAGCAGCTGGTGTTTGAAATCAAAAGGTCTGTTGCTGTGAAGTAGGAACAAATACACTCCTAGGAAAGATACACAAATGATAGTGTTTAGAGAGAGGCCATTGTAAGTCTCTAATGTTAGCAGTGTAATTCATAAGATGGGGCAAATGGAAACTCAGAATAACGCAGAGAGAAAGTAACTCAGAATAATTAATACCATAAATGTTTTTCAAAGCTATGTAGTTATATAATGTAAAGATTGTTCTAAGAAGTGTGTATTCCAACTACATATTTGTCTTCAATATATTTTTTGTATTCAAGTCTTGCTTTTGAGAAAAATTCATCATCAAGAGTAGTACTCTTAAGAAGTCAAGTATACAAAAGTATTCTCTTTTGATAAATGACCTGGCACACTTGTTTTCACAGCTGAAACATTTTTGAAAATCATAACACACTTTATCATGAGGGATACACAAAGGTGCACTGACTCATATTGACTCATACTGTACTTGCATGAGATCTAGTTTGCCCCACAAAAAAGCTGTAATTATTGGTTTGTTGTGCTGTTGAAACTGACTGCTGGCATTCAACCTTGAATAGCACACACATTTATTATTGAGTTACCAAGTAAAAGACAGCTCAGGCCAAGAGCAGAGAGAATCATTTTGTCTCTATTTGGTCTATGAGCAGTGAAGTTTATATCAAATTAAAAAGCAAATTGCATTTTCATTGTCAATACGATAGCGTTATGAATAATTATATTTGATTGATTTGGATGTAATGAATTGAAGCTGTTACTGGCAGGAAGATTATATGCAGCTAGGTCCAAAGCACTTTTCCTGCTCCTGTAACTTATTTTGACAGACCGTTCGTCTTCACATTGTTCCAACATTACGAACCCTGGTGTGAGCGTTTGAAAGAGAGAATGACTAAATAACAGATGTATCAAAGAAGTTAACACAGCAACTGCTTTCTACTGTTTACTAACCCCGACTAAACATTTAATACTTTAATCACGCCTAATCAAGCTATTTAAATTAAATACAGTATCTCTTCCTTATATTTCTCGGTCAGGTTGCTACCCCAACTACTAAAATGTTAATTTGTTTAATCTGTTTGTCATGCAGCTCAAACTGTGAAGAAAGCACCCTGTCTTAAGACAATATCTTAATAGTAAGCAGAAAACCCATTTTATATATTTCTGTTCCATTTTCCACATTTAGGACTCTAAAGTTGTTTGCTTAAAGGGGACCTATCATGCAAAATGCACTTTTTGATGTCTTTTATACATAAATATGTGTCCCCGGTGTGCCGGGGAACTCACGCAGCGTCAGAAAATAAAACCCTCTCTCTTTTCCTCCGTACCCAAATCTTTTAAAAACGGGTGTACAACGAGCGGATACAGATTTGCTGCCGATATGACGTCAAATCGGCGGCGGACCCACAGAAAATTGCCATCAGAAACAATGCCTGACGTGTTTTGGACGTAATCTCGTCTTTGTTTACATAAGCAAGCCTCGCTAACACTCAGTGCTAACCTGTACTGTAGAGCACATGTGTTTTTAAAAAGCAGGAAATAAAAAAAGGAACTCACCTTGTGATTAGTGATGTTACGTATTGCGCCGAGGCTTCGGAGCGTGTGTCGAGTAATCCCCGAAGCTTTTTGTGAAGCTTGTATTGAGGCTTGTATCGTTTTGGGCCAGTGACGTCATCGATGACAAACGAAGCCTCGCTGCCTGTCGATACCACGTGACTGCTTCAGGAAGCGATTCAGATCGGTTGAGCCGTTGAACCACAACGCTCATAATACCCGTGGATGTATAATAAGAACCATATAACCCCCCTCCTGTACCCGGGCCCGGTGACACGATGGAATCAAAAGAGCTCAGACCCTCACTTATATAGAGGTCGGAACATGTCATAAGTAGCCTATAAATAGATACAAGCATAAATAAATGTAGGAATAAAAACATCAATACATACAGGAATACATATCTTGCAGTGTTTTCAGGGAGCTTTAGTGTGTGTGCTGTGGCTCAGCTGGAAAGCAGTTGACTCATGACCGCAGGGTCCCTGGTTCAACGACTGAAAAATACGTCTTTCTTGTTGTTTATAAAAGCTACAGCTAAATGAGATAATGTAGTTAATAAATGTATTCTTTGATATGGTTTAGCCTTTCTCAGGCTACAACATGGTTAAGTTTATTATGAATATTATTAAATCAAATCAAGTTTTATTTATATAGCACATTTATAAACGATTTTTGGTTGAGCCAAAGTGCTGTACATATAATAAAAATAGCCTACAGTAGAGACACTTTACAGCAAATACAACAGCACAGATTGTTCAGAATATCAGTATGAGAAAAAACGACACCCTCTATCCTTAGACCCTCACATTGTACAAGGAAAAACTTCCCGAGAAAACCCACAGTTTAAAGGGAGAAAATGGGAGAAACCTCAGGGAGAGCAACAGAGGAGGGATCCCTCTCCCAGGATGGACAGACGTGCAATAGATGCAGTGTGTAAATCGAATTAAGGAATACAAATCCCTCTTTGCAATGTTCACCGGCCTCCTTAGGCTTTTCAATCACAATCAACTGGGATAAAAACAATATTGTTAACATGAAAATATGATTTTATGTTCGTTGTTTAGAGTTATTCTAAGGCTTTACTCATTGGGAACTCGGTATGAGATAGAGCACACTGTTGAGATGTCCAATCTGCCTGTTTTACACACTTTGACCAACAGGGGGTTTGTGTTCAAATGAAGCCCATGATGAAGCCTCATGAGATGAACCCTTTTGCGAACCAATTGGCTGGAAAGCTTCATAAGGCTTCATCTCGCCATCACTACTTGTGATAAACCTGCAAGAGAAAAAGCAGTTGAGCTCCATACTGTTTCAGAAATAATCTTTGATGTGGTTTAGAACAAGATGGCGTTTTATCACAGCAGAATTTAACTTTATCTCCGGTAGAATTCTGATCAGGCATTAGCTCCTCCTCCTCTTCTTTCTTTTTTTTCAAGCTAAGGACCCAAGATCCGCGTTTCTCTAACAGGGCTGCAAAAGAGGGGTTTGAGCAGTATGAGGCATGGCTACAATGGGTGAACTGTTTGCTATTTTAAGCAAAAAACTTCACAGACATGTTTTTTATGGTCATGGTTTTTAGGTATGGTCCTACAATATATTTTTCCAATATAGCATGATAGGTCCACTTTAAAGAAGCATATAAGGTGGAGAGCTTGTTGAGATGCTTATCATATACATTTAAATAAGTTAACACCATCAAGGAATGATTCACAATCATTTCTACAAATGTTGAAATCTGAGCATTGCTAGTAAACATCCGACCTCCACATGGACTTATTTCGTGTTTGGTGTGTTGTTTGTGTGCAGCTGAGAGGATTGTGTGCGGAGTATGTGTTTTTGTAAGAGAAAAGTTGTTGTTGCAGGAATGATAGGATGACTCTGTGCAAGACAGTGTCAGATGAGAAACAAAAAGAGCGAGCTCTTAGTGTGAGGTTGTTATTTATCTCAGAGTAACCCAGCAGATGGTTGGAGACATGGTGCTTCTTACCACAACACCACATGCTCCCTGAGGACTCTCTCTCTCTTACTCTTAGTAAATAGGAATACAGTGAAAAGGTGCAAAAAGCAATGTGAGAGGATGCAGTGTAGCTATCCCCATATTGGGTGTGTTTTTTCCCATAATGATTTTCAGTGTCAAAACCAGGCTAAGGAAGTATGTGAAGGTTAACCTAAGCAATGATTCAACAATTGTCTGTTACTCTCACTGTTGACCATTTTATTGTCCAAAAGTAAATCAAAATCAACTTCCAATATCAGTTTAAATCTAACCATCCTGATCTAAGGCCTCATTGTAAAAGAACATAATTTGGCTTTTCCACCAGCTGCTTACCATTCATATTTACACTGAACAAAAATATAAATGCAACACTTTTGTTTTTGCTCCCATTTTTCATGAGATGAACTCAAAGATCTAAAACATTTTCTATTTACACAAAATAACCATTTCTCTCAAATATTGTTCACAAATCTGAAAAAATCTGTGATAGTGAGCCGAGATAATCCATCCCACCTCACAGGTGTGGCATATCAAGATGCTGATTAGACCGCATGATTATTGCACAGGTGTGCCTTAGGCTGGCGACAATAAAAGGCCACTCTGAAACGTGCAGTTTTACTTTATTGGGGGGTCTGGGGGGGTCCGAAAACCAGTCAGTATCTGGTGTGACCACCATTTGCCTCACGCAGTGCAACACATCTCCTTCGCATAGAGTTGATCAGGTTGTTGATTGTGGCCTGTGGAATGTTGGTCCACTCCTCTTCAATGGCTGTGCGAAGTTGCTGGATATTGGCAGGAACTGGAACACGCTGTCGTATACGCCGATCCAGAGCATCCCAAACATGTTCAATGGGTGACATGTCCGGTGAGTATGCTGGCCATGCAAGAACTGGGATGTTTTCAGCCTCCAGGAATTGTGTACAGATCCTTGCAACATGGGGCCGTGCATTATCATGCTGCAACATCAGGTGATGGTCGTGGATGAATGGCACAACAATGGGCCTCAGGATCTCGTCACGGTATCTCTGTGCATTCACAATGCCATCAATAAAATGCGATTTCAGAAATTGGCATGCTGTCAGCATGCCAATTGCATGCTCCCTCAAAACTTGCGACATCTGTGGCATTGTGCTGTGTGATAAAACTGAACATTTTAGAGTGGCCTTTTATTGTGGCCAGCCTAAGGCACACCTGTGCAATAATCATGCTGTCTAATCAGCATCTTGATATGCTACACCTGTGAGGTGGGATGGATTATCTCGGCAAAGGAGAAGTGCTCACTATCACAGATTTTTTCAGATTTGTGAACAATATTTGAGAGAAATGGTTATTTTGTGTTTATAGAAAATGTTTTAGATCTTTGAGTTCATCTCATGAAAAATGGGAGCAAAAACAAAAGTGTTGCATTTATATTTTTGTTCAGTGTATATCTCAGAATTTCCTTGTATCACAAATTGTCACCATGTGACATAAATACAGATTATTTTTTGGAAATCTGCGCTATAATGTCTCTGCGTGATCAAATTCAAACTTAATTTGACACTCTAAACCAGAGTTATTCAACTAAAATTCAACGAGGTCCAGTTAGAAAAAATCTCCCCATGCAAAGGTCCGGAGCTTCAAAATGCCTAACTTGCTTCATGAATTACTGTGATATATATTGAAGTAGCCTGTAGCTTTATCAACGTCTGCATGTAATCAAGAACTGACTGCCAATCAAATAAAGAAAGTGCAATTCAAAAACAACAATATGTATTGTCAATTAACATTGAACTATACATATATACAGTAAAATACTGTGGATATGTGTAATGTTCCTCTCATTTAAAAATAAAATAGAGAAAATAAATAAAATAGCTTTGGAAAATGTGTGCATCTTAAAAAAAAGTGTAGCAGCAGCTTGAGTTTCTCTTTTTCTTTGTTAACCGTTTCACATCATGACTTACAGTAACAGTTTCAGCCGATTATAGAACAATATCAGTCTTTACACATCATAACAATTGAACAGTTTTAAAGTTTCTCTTTCTTTCCCTCTTATATTGCAGTCCCTCACTCACTTTGTTTTGTTCAGTGTGAGAATTGAGCTCGAGCTTGTCCTGCCAGGAGTTTAAATCTGGGCTGAAATTGTGTCAGGGCCATTCTCATACACACATGCAGGTGCTCATTGGTTAGCCTCGGTTAGCCTGCCCTGGAACGATATTTATTTTTTGTGACCTCAGTTCTGACTTGAGAGGGAATGTTTGGTCAAACATTTTGTGTTTTGTCTCATAGTGGCGTTTTGGCACTTTTAATGAGCGCCACGCAGGGGCGGATCTAGAAAAAAATATTCATGGGGTGGCATCCCCTGGCAGAAGTATATGCTGATTTAATCGCAGTCATATCAATCAATGTTAACTTGGAAAGCCACAATATTAATATTTTAACTCAATAACATTAGGTGACATTATTGTGGCACATCCAGTAAAGCCTTAAATATAAATATATAAGGTGGCACACATCATTTAATGAATTTTAACTGAATGAGTTGGTTTCACTCTTAGACCAGCAGGGGTACCAAATCTATGTAGACTGCTGCAATAAGTACATTAATTAACTGTCTCATCGATGTTTGTCTGTATGAATATGATAATATTAACAATCATATTATTCCTATCAGCTGTCAATCACTGTTATGATTCACATATTCAGTGTTATTATTAAATAAACTATATTTTTTGGAGGAGTTAATGATGAATGTTCCTCAAGATGCTTGCTCACCCTCCTTCAAATTTGAAAGACAAGTAATTACTATCATATATCAAAAGAATCAAAAGAACAGTTCAGCGCCCCACAACTTCATTGCAAACAGTTACAACCTTGACTTTACATCAGAAAGAACAAACATTAAAGAAGTGACTAACTGCATCAATTAGGGTTAAAAAACGTGTATTCAGCTAAAACATAAACATCTCTGCAGTTATGATCCAGTGGAAAGTCCTTACCTACTGGCTTAGTTAAATCAAAGTGGTTACTTTTTTTTGGCTGGGCAGTGAAGTTTTACACACAGTCTTATTTGACTTTCTCAGGACTTGAAAGTGTTTTTTGGGGGCAGAACCCCACAAAGAAGAAAAATATTATACACACGTAAGGTCATCATCTTAACAGTTTGTTATTCTCATCGACTCATCCGTGAGCAGAGCATCAAGTTGGCATGCCTATAACAGCTGAATGTGGCGATTACCATCTTGATCAGCAAAACGCCTCACAAACGATTTAAAGCTATGGTGCGTTTTGATTCAATGCTGAGTACAGCCAAACTTGACAGGCTCTTCTCTATCATTGTAGACCGCAAACGGTGGCTCCAGAGTATTTTTGTTGGGTAATCTATGGTAGGGCTAACCCATACAGTGGTGGGGCTCAAGTCAGTATTTGCAATGTAATTACATACACGCTCCCCTTGACAGTGAAACGCCACGCGTGAGGTTTAGATTATTTCCCTGTCTCAATCCAAATTGAACTGTATGAAATAAAAAGGCACATTTGTCTTGTAGTAAATAAAAAGGGCGACCTGGAGCCAATCCTGCAATTTCCCCACAAGTGAAAGAGTTGACATGCTGAAAACCCAACCCCTGCAGGGGGGTCTGGGGGGATTCTCCCCCAGGAGATTTTTTGAAATACTAACATAAAATACACATTCTGGTACTCTCTTGAGAAGAAAAATAAATAAATCTATTACTCCACGACATATTTAAAAAAATGAATGGTATTTAATTTGTTGTTACTTTGTTCTGAAAGCTGAACCTGCTGCTCCTCACTGAAGAGGGAAGAGGCTGTGTGAATTACTTTACATTGTGGATAAGGGTTGATAGCCCCCATTGTTCTGTGTGTCAACATGAAAGACAGCCCACACACCTATCAATCATCAAACCGTGGGGTCTTATTTCATTACGTGTTGATTTCTATCAACACGTAATGTTGTATCGATGTATATAGAGATGTACTACCGCAAAAGTATTCTCCGTCGGGACTTCCTGCAACAACACCACGCCGTTATCGTGATTCTGATTGGCCAGAAGACATTATCAAAGATGTTCTATTGAGAAGACGATCACTACGTGACAAAAGTTTTCAAAACCGTTTCTAGTCTTCGGTATTTCCAGACAAGTGGCTACTGAAATCAATCTTACTAACTGCTGTCTGTGCAATTTACTCTGCGCGAGTTGGCGGACTTTATTTTGTTTACCTTAACATCATTTTTCATGGTGGGGCTAAGCCATTTCTTGGTATGGCTGTAGCCTACCCCAACCATACCCTGGCGCCGCCACTGACCGCAAATACCTCATTCCTTCCGTCTACTTGGATCCAAAATGCTTCTCGTTTTGCGCTGTCCCCCGTTCAAATGAAATCGCCGCCAATCATATTTCCACGCTCGTTCCAGGGCCGGGGGAGGGGTTACAAGACTCGCATCTTGTGCTGCATTCACTTGCACTCGGACATTAGAGATTTTCTCTCATAAATGTCCGATGAGCCACAACTTCTTTTCAAAACAAAGCTGCCAACTGGGGTGGCAGCTGGGGTGGCAAGTAGTGTTAATTTCGTCAGCTATTTTTTTATTTAGTTTTAGTCTTAGTCCTGTGTTAAATTTCCTTTTTAGTTTTAGTCATATTTAGTCACCTTCATCCTGTTTTTATTTAGTCAAGTTTTAGTCGACTAAAAGTCTGAGCATTTTAGTCTTATTTTAGTCGACTAAAACAGTAAACATTTTAGTCAAGATTTAGTCGACTAAAAGTCTGAGCATTTTAGTCTTATTTTAGTCAAAGAAAACTAATTATTTTAGTCTACTTTTTGTCAATGAAAACTGTTGAGTCTTTTTTAGTCATCTGATTATATAGAACATTTCAGTCAAACTAGTCTAGCCAAAACCAATAATTTGTCATTTTCGTATATAAATAAATAAGATTATCTTGTCCTTATTTGATGAAAAACACAGGTTGAATGATTAAGAAAGCAGCTTTGCAGAGAGTATCTGGTCAGGTTTGTGGTGTTTTTACCAGCTGTGTTATGGCCACATTGCTTCCCTTCTGATAAAACAATGCATTCGCTTTTTTTCTCCGCCTCATTGTAGCGAAAATGGGCCAAAATATCACATCGTTTCTTTCTCCCAAGCAGTGGTGGCTTTAGACTTTTTAGTTGTCAGTAATTTTGACGGACAGGATTGTAACATTTCCGTCATAATCCATTATTATCCGTCGAGTGCACAATGTATCACTCACTCGCGCTGACGGGGGGTATTCGGTTAACGCGACCACTGCTCCTAAGCCCTGTTGTTGCCATTTTATTTTCTGTTAAATAAGGTTAGTTAGACCATGAGTTAGACCCGAGTCTTCCTGACAGTTCATATTGTGCCGCTGCCCGGTGTAATTCAAATGTACCGCCGCGCGCAGCACAGAAACAGCTGCTGCTCTGCCGCAGCACCGGAAATGGAACTGCTGGGAGAAAAACTGACTATCAGAGATTTAACGTTATCTTTGATAATATTTCGTCTCCTCATTTTTCGTCAACGAAAGTAAAGAGAGATTTTGTCATAGTTTTTATTTAGTAAACTACATTTTCGTCTCGTCACTTTTCGTCAACGAAATTGCATGATGATTTCGTTACAGTTATTGTTTACTGCCGTCGGTGCCGTCTCGTCATCGTCTCGTTTTCGTCATGGAAAAAAAGGTCGTTGACGAACATATTTCGTCATAGTTTTAGTCAACGAAATTAACACTAGTGGCAAGGCATTTTTCTGAGGTGGCAGCTGCCACCCCGTGCCACCCTGTAGAACCGCCACTGGCGCCACGGTCTCTGAACAAATGAGACACACTGGTTCTGTGCTCCCAGTGGGCAGGATGAACATGAATGAGTCCGTCCACTCAGGGTTAAAAGCTCTGTTCTCACTGTCCACTTTCCTCTTCTTGGAGAGCGCCATGTGTAATTATTTGTCTCTCCCTGTCTGCCGCTAACACGCCTGTTCACTCTCCTCTCCGCTTCTCTCCCTGTATCGCTAATTATTCTCTTCACTCACTTTCCTCTCCGCTTCTCTCTGCCGCGCTCTCGTCTCTTCTTCTGTGTTTCTCTCCCTGTATCGCTCACTCGTCTCTTTCGCCCCCTGTCGGCGGCGGTTAAAATAGAATCGCCCCGTCAAAATTGAAATCCCCTATTAATGTATTGATTATAGGCCCGGGTCCGTATAGGTCGGCGTCCGGATCCGGACCGCGGTCCGCCTGTTGCCGACCCCTGCCCTAGACAAACAGTACTTTGTACGTTTTGAGTGCTGAGCAAAACAAAATCAGAAATTGTGTCTTGGTGATCTGAATCTCCATATTCAAACTTACCATTACCACAATTACTTCTTACAAAGCAAATATTACAGAAAAAAGAGACATCCATTATTGTTTTAAAGATTTAAACGTATGTTTAAGATCTTGTTTTAATAAAAAATCACAAAAAACGTTTACTAAATTATTTTCACCTAAACCAGATACAGTACCAAACACAAATAAACCAGTATAATAGAAATAAAAAAGACATCATGTTAATGGGCATCATTGTATGGATATATTTTCTATCCTCAGGTGTCCAACCTATTCGCTCGTGATGAGATTGATGAGATTCTCAGTGATCTTATCCCTGTTATGAAGCGGGAGTTTCCAAGGCGACCACCGACCAACGAAAACCTTTACGAGTACTTCATGTCACGAGTCCGACACAACCTCCACGTTGTTCTGTGCTTCTCGCCCGTTGGGGAAAAGTTCCGCAACCGGGCGTTAAAGTTCCCTGCCTTGATATCTGGGTGCACCATGGACTGGTTCAGCAGGTGGCCAAAGGACGCTCTTGTTGCAGGTACCTTTCCCAGGCATTTTAAAATCTGCTTTCCAATTGTAGTATTTGTTAGACAATATTTATATATCCCTGTCCATTTATCCTTGTTATTTTTCTATTTGCTCTAAAAAAAAAAAGCTCATGTATTACTTAATAAGATTTTCAGTGTGCCCTTGTGCTTTCTTATTAATGAAAGTCTTTATTAGACAACTGCAGCCATGCTGTTCGGATTTACTGCTAACATTACCTCATACACAGTATAACTTGTCTAATATAATTGTATTTACTTCTGCTGCTTAGAAATGCATACTGAAACCAGTTTGGAATGTTATTACTTTCATACACATACCAATTTAACAATTCTTAACGCCCCTCATTTTGTGCAGCTCATTTCCCAATTTATTTTTCTGACTGCAATCCATATTTTCCTAAATCAGTTAGAAGAATAACAAAGATGTTGTGAAATATGTCACAAGTAATCTATAATATCCATTGCAATTACACTGTCTTTCCTGCTTGGAAAACCATCAATTGCAATTTCTTAAAGCATTTTGCAGTATTGACCAGTATATTAACCTGTTCTATTTATTTTACATTTGCCGATCAGGTTTCAGTTACCAAATGTTGCAGTCCACTTTCTGTATTTTCCTCCTAATTCAGCTTTTTCTGATGATTCCTCATCCATATTTCTGTACTACAGTGTCTGAACACTTCCTGTCATTATATGACATCGACTGCTCAACCCAGGTTAAAGGTGAGGTAGTCCAGTGTATGGGCTCCTTCCAGGATGGTGTGGCAGAGAAGTGTGTGGACTACTTCCAGAGGTACAACATTTTGTTAAAACCTCTTTATCTAAATGCAAATTTGAGGATAAGGACACATTTTGAAATGATTCTCCTGTATTTTATTATGACATGAAATATCCTTTTTTAATCAAATTAAATTCTAGATACCGACGCTCCACCCACGTGACACCGAAGTCCTACCTGTCCTTCATTCAGGGCTACAAAGCCATCTATAAGGAGAAGAGGTCTGAGGTCCAGACCCTGGCCAACAGGTAAACAAGCTAACATGATTATCTTAGATATTTGTTAACATACAATAATATTGAGGGTTGGTTTGTAAAATACTTGATTTTGATGAAGTTGTAGAATCTGAGAGTCTTCCTCTTTGCGACAATAGGTGGCACGTGATGAGTGAGGCATCAATAATTAGCCATAATTAGTGCACTTTCTGAGAAATATGAAGAAGTTAAACTTTAAACATCCATGACTTAAACACTTTACCCAGGATAAAAGCAACATAGTTGCACCTGCAAGGTGAATACAGCTGAGGCCTGTACTACGAAGCCGGTTCAACATAACCTGGATATGTTTGAGTTAGCCGGTTGGCCTAATCCAAAACATACGCGCTCTCGCTAAACTGTACTACGACGCGGGTTATCAAGTGGATCGCTCAAGCCAGCCGTGTCCTATCTAGTTAGGTGCGCGTTCACATGAAAGGGGTGATATTTGGAGCATTCGACCAATCACAAACATGGAGAAGCGCACTGACAGCGCAGCGTCATACTTCCTGAATGAAAAAAGTGAACTTTAATATTAGTCAAATATGAAGAAGTTAAACTTTAAACACTTTATCCAGGATAAAAGCCACATTCACATTCACCTGCAAGGTGAATACAGCTGGTAAAAGAAAAAGTGTTTGAATGCGTACATTAACAGGTTTATGATATCACTGCCCCGTCCAAGACACGAGTGGATCTGACTTTAATTACATTTAACTCCAGTGTTTCGTCAACTTAAGGTGTTGCTTAAATTAATACTTCTGCATACAGTATGTGACACTGTAAGTGTTGCACGGCCAGATACGGCTCAAGAAGCTGACTCAGATAAGGAAATATATGAGACATTATGATGTGATATGGTGTGATATGAATGATAATGGGACACATCGACGTCTGCACTCACAGTGCCGCGGACTGTACGTAATGTTATTTTGATTCGGTTACTTATGTTAACTTGTGGCAGATATTTAAGTAAGCTTTCTTAACGCTAATGTTATAATAGTCAAATTGCTCTGAAGATGGGAAGTGATCGATATTCTGTTAATTTTCACGTTCACACAGTCAGTTGATTTTTGCCGGCCGTCTTTTCTGCAATGGCAGTTTTTTCCTTATCCTGTAATATGACTTGATAGCTTTAAACTCCGCACACTGAGCTCTGATTGGTCAGCAGGCGGTGCTTTCACTGAGTTGATCTCTTATCCTGGAACCAAACCTGCTCCGGAGCAGGTTTGCCGTTCAGCATAAGTTACCATGAAGATTTACCCCGGTAAGAAGAGAACCCAGAGTTTTCCCTGAAGTTAGCTCGCTAAGCGAAAATCCGGCTTCGTATTACAGGCCTCTGGTGCCCAGTGGACACAAATACTGATGGGATGTCATGTTTCAAGCATACAAGTGTAAGCAATAGTGCAGACTTCTTTGGGATGGAAATCATGCTTCTCTTTTTCAACAAACAGAACAGCCAACAATAAATAATAAAGAAAAAACATAGTGTGACAGGAATACCATACTTAATGACATACAAAGTCATAGTGGGAAAGAACATACAAAATAGTATATATAATAAAAATAAATAGATAAACTTAAAGGGTGCAAATGAGCCCAGACCCCCCCACCCTTCCCTCCCGAGCAGTGCCACCCAAGCCATTAAAAAACAATTGTTTGTGCAATGCCTGATGGGATGTCATGTTCTTCATAATAAAAGTTTTACAACAAACATTATCTTAGAACTGATGTGCAGATGCCTCTCACATAGTCAGGCACATAATAGTCAAGGTCCAAGATCAATGCTGGGATTACAAACCTGATGTTTGGTATTTTCCTGTTTAGGATGAACACCGGTCTCCAGAAGCTGAAGGAGGCATCAGAGTCTGTAGCAGCACTCAGCAAGGAGCTGGAGGTGAAAGAAAAGGAGCTACAGGTTGCCAATGACAAAGCTGATATGGTAGGTTTCAGGCATGAAACAGCAGTGAAGGTCAAACTGTCCGTGACTGTGTGAGTATGTCTGTGTGTGTTTCCTTGACATAAATACTTGCTATATTGGTCATTCATATTATATTTTTGCCAAGGTGTATATGCGGGTATGCAAATGCACACAGTTGTGCATTTACGTGCCTCAGAATATGTGTTTTACTTTACTGTATTAAACATGCTCAACCGGGCTAAGATATGACTGATAACAAAATAAACATGATATGACCAGACTCTTTAAATGAAATTAATTTCTTGTTCATTCACCCAGGTATTGAAGGAAGTGACAGTAAAAGCCCAGGCAGCAGAGCGAGTGAAGGTGGAGGTGCAGAAAGTGAAGGACAAGGCCCAGGCCATTGTAGACAGCATCTCAGCTGACAAGGCCATCGCAGAGGAGAAACTGGAATCTGCCCGGCCAGCTCTGCAGGAAGCAGAGGCTGCATTGCAAGTATGGGCACCAAATAGATTCAACATTATCCCACATTGATAACTTTAAGAAGCAAATTAAAACACTGTTGGTCACTGCCTTTCAACTTTATTTGAAATTTGGGGATTTGATAATCCACAACTTTCCATAGTTTTCTATTCAGATTTTATTCTCATTCCATACAAAAAAAATGTATCAGCGTCCATCACTTTTTAACATTTGTGATTAAAGTTGATTTAACTTATGACAGATGCACGATAAAAAGTCCAGATCCTAAAAGCCTAGTTGTGATATAGGTTTGGAAAGCAATACATGAAAGTGTTCTCCAATAAATATGTAAAGCTTTCAATATATAACGACACTTTAATATTGGGGAGATATAAATATGAACTATACTGTAACTACATCTAAAAAGTGCTCCACTGGAAATGTCATCAATCAAAAGAAATACATAAAAAAGTAATAATTTTCATTAGGACATGTTCTTTAATTCTGCATATGAGCCATATCATCAGGATAGTTAATACTAATTATCTCCTAGATCCTAGATGTCCTGTAGTGCCACTCCTCATGATGTTCTCTGCTGCCCCTGTTAACTATTTCCCCTAAAAGAGAGTCTGACGTTTAGCAATTGTCAGTAAACCCTGTTTCAGGCTTAATGTCTCCCCCACCAATATTTGTCCTGCTCTCACTGTGTTGCTTCAGGATGCCACTTAAAGCACTCTGTGACTTGATGTGTGTAGTTCCATGCAGGTTTGCCTAAAGCCTTCCTGTGTGTGTGTGTGTGTGTGTGTGTGTGTGTGTGTGTGTGTGTGTGTGTGTGTGTGTGTGTGTGTGTGTGTGTGTGTGTGTGTGTGTGTGTGTGTGTGTGTGTGTGTGTGTGTGTGTGTGTGTGTGTGTGTGTGTGTGTGTGTGTGTGTGTGTGTGTGTGTGTGTGTGTGTGTGTGTGTGTGTGTGTGTGTGTGTGTGTGTGTGTGTGTGTGTGTAAAGTTAGCATGATGCTCTGGGGCCTGGAGCTGCGATGTAATTAAAGCTGTCCTCCTGGGTAGAGGGTTGCATACAGATCTCCCATGGCAGGTCCCTGATTAGAATGTCCTACTTGCTGCTGTGGACATAAACCTTGTATTTCCAAGCAGGCAAATCTCAGGCAGTCCGTCTGGAATTGATAATCATGTATAAGTGCGTTAGAGGGTTTTAATTAGAGGTCTTTGTGGACACAACTGGACGTGAGTTTTGACACTCATTCAAGAAGCTTCTAGTGGTTGAGGTTAGGAGATTGACACATTTATTAAGAACCTCAGTGGGCCATTCACACCACAAAGTAACATGAGACTCATTAAGGTCACTTTCAAGTTAACAGGCTTGATTGTTGATATGAAGTTAAAAAGACAGAGTACAAATAGTTATTAGAGCATCATTTACAGTTGATTAGTGTGGATGACAGCTGGTCTATGCAGAGACGGTGTAAGTATTTAAACTTTAAGTTCTCTTTTCCTTACTTTTATCTTAATCAGCACAACCATAACAATGCATTTTCATAGATACCAATAAAAGACAAATATTTGCCAAAAGAAATTCATTCAAGACAAAGACTGCAGCTAATCCTGAGTACCTAGGATTTTATTAAGCTGATTTAAAGGGACCTTATTGAAACATTTCGATAAAAGCACTGGAGAGGTGAGAAGAGAAAATTAGTTTGGTGAAGGTCAAGTAGAAACTAGACTGTTTATTGCTCGAGTAAACATCTGAGAGCAAATGGAGCTGGAAGGAGAGAGCAGTGCGAAAAGGAGAAGAGATGAGACGAACAGGCAGGGGGCCCATGAAGCAGCCAAACATTTTCTTCACTCTCCTGCTGCCGCTTTCATTTTCTTCAGTCACTTAAAGTAATGCGCTGTCCTCCTCTGCAGAACTGTTGGATTTTATACTTACTGTCTTCATTTCCCTCTATCTATCATCATCAACATGCCAGGCTTATTTCTCTCTTTACACTTCCTTCATTGTATATTTTTAAACTGCAGCATTGTAAAGGATGTCATGAAAAGCAAATTGTTCTATTCTTTGATCTCATCGCATTGTTATCTCCCCTTATAGCATATCCTATGAAAATACAATATGTTTGCCCAGTAAACATGTATTTTCTCTGTACACTCTCAGACAATCAAGCCATCAGACATTGCCACTGTACGAACACTTGGTCGCCCCCCCCACCTCATCATGCGGATCATGGACTGCGTGCTGCTGCTCTTCCAGAGGCGAGTCAACCCAGTGAAGATCGATCCAGAGAAGAACTGCAACACGCCGTCCTGGCAGGAGTCCCTAAAGCTCATGACAGCTGGAAACTTCTTGGGGAGTCTGCAGGTACCCTCACCAATATCAGATGTTCAGAGTTAATTAAGTTGTAGATGCTGCCAAATGTGAGGTATTTCTGAACTTATACTATGTTAAATGTTTTAACATTGGTGGGTCAATATATACAGGGCCAGTTCTGACCAATTTGCTGCCCTAGGCATGATTTTAGCTGGCGCTATTATTTATCCTAATAATTATAAAGGTATGCCTTGGAAATATTTGTTTACATTCATTCTGATCACAACTTTTAAGACCCACTGAGATAACTTAGACTAAAGTTAACTGTCACTCAGAGAGTCCTTTACCTCATAGAGTCTCTCAGTCTGACAGGAGAGGACTCTTCCTCCACCTTTGTTGTAGAAACATCTAATTATATCCGTTAGCGCAGCTAGCACCAGATACTAACAACAATCCCCGGTACCGGTGCGCTCTCTCTCTCTCGGACGCTCGCTCGCACTTTGGCTGTGAGCTGCGGGCGCCTGATAAGCCAACATCCCCCACTTTCATCACTTACAGCGGCCATCGTACAGGGCAAATGAAACGTGTAACCGGGGAGAAAACGGTGTTACCTTTACTTAATTGTGAATGTTGTTACATCAAGGCCGAAAATTAGGATGAGCAAAAATGTTTTTTTTCCATCCCAGAGCTACCAGCGCAGCGCCCCCCCAGATCTGGCGCTGACTATATATGTACAAAGATCATTTGTATGGATTCTTAAATGATATCCTGTTCTTCTTTGAGATAATACTAGTGAAACAGAAGCACTTTCTGCTGCTCAACTAATACTTGTATTATATACCTTTTATACTCACTTACATTGTACTCTCTTTCATTTTTGCATTTTAATTGCTCTGCCTTGTCATTTTCTTAATTATCTCTTTCTCTATCTATTTTTTTTTTGTCTGTGTAATTGATCCTCTCATGTCCTCTACATCTTTATTGTGTGCTCCCATTATTATACTCAATAACCACTGCTGCAATAAGCATTTTCTCCTTCTTTTCTTTTACATTCATTATTTTTGTAAGTACAGCCAGTTCTACAGTGTTTTGTTTATAAGTAACATCTGTTGTTGACTAAAAAAGTTATTTTTGTTGTTTCCCTCTTAATCCCACCACCATTATCACCACTTCTCTTTCCCTCTGCCTTGCAGCAATTCACCAAAGACTCCATTAATGAGGAAATGGTGGAGCTGCTGCTGCCTTATTTTGACTTGCCCGACTACAACATTGAAACAGCCAAGAGGGTGTGTGGCAATGTGGCCGGGCTCGCTTCCTGGACGAAAGCTATGGCCTCCTTTTTCTCTATCAACAAGGAGGTCTTACCCTTAAAGGTAATACACAGCACTTCAAGGCAATACACAAAACGGTGAATATAAATAATATGTCATGTGAATTTCAATTGTAGTCCACAAATATATATATGCCAGCCTCTGGAATGTGTACTTACTTACAAATACATTGTGAAACACCTGTGATCATCAACACACACACACACACACACACACACACACACACACACACACACACACACACACACACACACACACACACACACACACACACACACACACACACACACACACACACACACACACACACACACACACACACACACACACACACACACACACACACACACACACACACATATACATATATATATATATTTGAAAGGGTCTACAGCAGTTTATTTAAACACACTGTAGCAGAGGTATGGTGACACTGGCCATGATTGAACTAAACCTAATTCCTGGCCTGTAATAATTGGTATCATTTTTCTGCTACGAAACATTATCATCTATCACAACCGAGTACTTTCAGTCGTCAAACAAAGTACACAAGCCACGTTTATGGTGAAAACAGAAACGAGCTGTGTGATGCAGACAGACCAACTTTCTCTGCGAAACACTGTGTCCGCTCATGAGCTGACAAACCAATAAATGTAAGCATGTCCGCTAATCTTCTGATGATGTGAATGTGTTCCTTTTTCTAGCTCTCCTTCCTGCCTATGCCCAGTCCAAAGATCAGGGAATCAGCCGTGTTTTGACACTTAATAGAGCTTGACCTTTGGCCTTTGGTAAAGAGCCTGGTGTCGGAGTGTTTAGTCTTCACAAAGCAGATTAGCTGGCAACGTCAGGCACGACAAGCAGAGGCTGCTGCTTCCACACAGAAAGTCTTTATACCTGAGAGCCGGTGATTAGCTAGTGAGAGCTAATCTGCTGCTATGGTGGTCCAACTGGAACACACACACACACACACACACACACACACACACACACACACACACACACACACACACACACACACACACACACACACACACACACACACACACACACACACACACACACACACACACACACACACACACACACACACACACACACACACACACACATATACAATATGAGCGCTCACACGATCCCCTGCGCAAAGTCCAGCTCAGTCAATGGTCTTCCTCTCTGAGGAATAATGAACATTTACAGTGGAAAGAAAATGTTGTTTTCTTGCAGGAAAACCCAAGGCTACAGAAACAGCCTAAACTCTCCATGGTAAGGGGTTTATTCATATTCTTCAATTTGGCACAGGAATATGCTGACTGGGACAATTCGGAGTCATCAAGAAATGAGTCAGTTCAAATCATAAAAAAACATATTAACTATTATCTACCAAATTAGATCAGCTATCAGGTGATATACAGGTATGGCTCATGTGTGGGAGTGAACAGTTAAAGATGTATTTTTAAATCATAACTTGCTCTTCTTTATCTAATACTTTGGCGAGTGCTATGTAGTATGTTTCGAAAGTATTCTTTTTGTTATTTTGTTTGTGCATGTGCACATGTGCTGATCAGGAGCCCGACGCAAGGGAAGGCCACATTCAACAAAGTAACGACATGACTCCCAATATTAATTGAAATGCTTTTATTGATTTAGAAAATGTTTTTATTAATTTAAAAAATAGTATTATTGATTTAAAAAATTGTTTTATTGATTTAAAATGACATTCATCCGCTAAGAAAAATAATCCGTTGTTACCTTTTGAACTACGTAGTAACGGCAGGAACTGCTTCAATAGCCTTTTGCTTTTTGATTACAGATTTGAAAACATCGTTGCTTGCTTTAAAAGTAGCACAATTCATTATGTCAAACCTTGGAAAGTATCTAGATATCACTGCCCTAATGCCAAAGTAATTGGCAACTGATTATGTTTTGCCGTTTGATGTCAAAACATCAAACGAAAATCAAACAAAATCAAACTATATCTTCTACTCATAAATAGATCTGTTGACATCATTGCAATCTCAGAGACCTGGCAAACTGACTCAAACACTGTTGACAATGTTTTACCCGATTATGTGGCTTTTCATATGAATCGCAAACTATAGGTTACTTACGTAACCCCAGTTCTCAGAGTAACATGAAGTGAGATGTCTCACTATGGGATGCGCCTCATCGCGGAGCAAACAGAAGCATCAATCTCATTACGCCAATCCTGATTGGCCGGTGATTCTTGACGTCAACGTCAGGGGAAATCACCCCCTATAAGTAGCCTGCGCCACGACGCATGCGTCATTCAAAATAAGCACCTCTTCTTGCTTCACCATAGCAAGGAGGGCCGTCTGGTGAGACATCTCACTTCATGTTACTCTGAGTGCTGGGGTTACGTAAGTAACCTATAGTTCTCATTCATTACACTCCGTTCGATGTCTCACTATGGGATATTGTAGCTCCCGTATTGCCAGACGAGCTTATCTCGAAGATCACCGATCAACCAGAATTTAACATGTGGAGTCCCGACTCAACAAGGTGCCCAGCACTGCTCGGGCCACGCTTGGAGCGGAGACGTCCAGCCTGTAAAAGCGGACAAAAGTGAGTGGCGAAGACCAGCTTGCCGCCGCACAGATATCCTGGATGGAAACACCCTTGAACAAAGCCCAGGATGTAGCCAGGCCCCAAGTCGAGTGAGCCCGCAGACCCAAAGGTGCTTGCAGATTCTGACTCGTATAGGCCAAAGCAATCGCCTCCACGATCCAGTGGGATAGTCGTTGCTTAGTAACAGGCTTACCCTTGTGAGGTTTAGCCCAGGACACGAAGAGTTGGTCATTAAGACGAAGCTCTTTTGAACTGTCCATATATGTGTGCAAAGCCCGGACTGGACACAATAGATCCTGCTGCTGCTCCCCGGAGGAAACCAGCTGCGGAGGAAATGCCTCAATCGGGGTACACGAACCAACCACCTTTGGTGTAAAGGCAGGGTTGGGTTTCAACAACACTCTCGTTTGCCCTGGGGCGAACTGAGTGCATGAGGGATGTACAGACAGTGCATGGATATCACTGACCCGTTTAGCGGATGCCAGGGCCAGTAACAGCACTGTCTTGAGTGACAGATGTTTCATGTCAGCTCCCTCCAGGGGTTCAAATGGGGTCATTTTGAGCCCATTTAAAACCACTGCCAGGTCCCATAAGGGCACCAGCGACCTGGAGACAGGGAGGAGCCTGCGAGCTCCCTTCATAAAACGGCAAACCAAAGGATGTTGGCTAGCCGTCTTACCCTCAAAGCCCACATGGCATGCAGCAATAGCAGCCAGGTACACCTTGATCGTGGAAAAAGCTCTGTGTTTATCGATCAAGTCCTGTAGGAATGATAAAATCACCCCGACAGGACATTGAAAAGAGATGTGCCCTTCTTGAAGGCACCACTCCTCAAACACCCTCCACTTACAGTCGTAAAGAGACCTGGTGGAGGAAGCTCTCGCACTCTGAATAGTGTTTATCACCTTCTGAGGGAGTCCCACTGTATTCAGATTGTACCACTCACGGGTCAGGCCCATAGTGCCCCGTGCTCTGGGCGTGGGTGAAGGATCGCCCTCCCCGCCTGAGACAATCTGTCCCTGCGTGGTGGGGGCTGCCATGGCTGCCCGCACAACAGCTGATATATCCCCGCCAGCCCGTATACTGCGTGCTAGGGTGGAAACATCAGAGTACGTGTGTGGCGTTGCTCTTTCACTCTGGCCGGAGTTAAGGGGAACAGAACCAGGGGTGGGAACACGTACAGAGGACCCGGAGGTCAATCGTGTACGAGTGCGTCCCCGCCTAACGGTGCGTTTAAATCGTGCATTAAAGAGAACAGCTGTCATTCAGCATTTTCTCCCCTTGCGAACAGATTTAACGCGGCTCCGCCGTAACGCACCCACAGCGGACTCTCGATCCTTGGATGAGGAGTCCAGTCTGCATAGAGTGGTGCACCTCTGGACAGTAATTCTGTCCCTAGGTGCATAACACCCGGTACTTGTGTCGTTCTCAGAGAGAGGAGACGTCTGCCGCTCCAAGGGATCAGTTTGTGTGCCAGTGTGTGTGACTGGAGACAACGCAAACTCCCCTGGCGGTTCATACACGATATCGTGTTGTCTGTCCTCGAGACATGGTGTCCTCTGAGAGAAGGCAGGAAGCATTTTAGGGTGGGGAACACCGCTAAAAGCTCCGGGTAATTTACGCGTGCCCGCTGGAAGTCTCTGTTCTAGAGACCTCTCACCGGGCGACCTTCGTAAGTCCCCTGTCAGCCCGTCTGACCTGCGTCCGTGGTGACCACCTTCCGTGAAAGGACTGCACCCGTAGGCGCGTCCCGCACTGGAAAAGTCGGGTGTAGTGCCACTACGCATTTCATAATCACCAAAACTCTCCGTAAGCCGTGGCGTTCGGGGTTTAGTTTTATTATGAGGCCCATGTTGAGCGGGTGCTTTACGAGGACATTTTCCTCCGTAATCTGACTCCGCTCGGTGGGCTTCATAGATAAAACCTTTCTTTCTGGGAGAGAGAGAACTCTTCTCTCCAGAATATGGGTTGACTCTCACTGGGTTTGTGAAAACAGATAAATTATAACTGTTTTGAGAAGCCCAGGCAGACATCGTGAGTATCTCCTGCTGTATGCTCCTTAGAGCCAGCTGGGATGTCACTCTTATGGCTCCGACCGGCACTGCGCATGTGCGTGACGGAGGTGCCTTTTCAGCTCCAGCCGGTACTGCGCATGTGTGTGCCGGTGGTGCCCTCACGGCTCCAGTCGGCACTGCGCTTGCGCGTGCCGGTGGTGCCCTTAAAGCCCTGGCCGGCACTGCGCATGCGTGTGGCGGTGGCTTCACGGACCCGTCAATAATCCGTCCTTTGAGAGATTCCGTAGCTGCTCTTGAAAGGGGAAGGATTGACGGACCGTTCTTTACAGCTCTAGCCGGCACTGCGTACGCACGTGGCGGTAGTGCCCTTAAAGCCCCAACCGGCACTGCGCATGCGCGTGGCGGTGGTGCCTTCACAGACTCGTTTATTATCCGCATTTTGAGAGAGGCCGTAGCTGCTCTCAGAAGGGGATTTATGGTTAACGGACTGTTTATTGTCTTTCTTTTCATTTGTTTTGAGCTGCGCCCTCGGCCGGAGCCTGGATGCGTCAGCGGAAAATGGTTTATTCAGACAATAACGATGTGACATGTGTCTTGTGCGGACTTGAGGATGGCGTTGAGGCATCTCTCGAGGCGGCGGGGACACATTTAGAGCCGGGGAAGGAACTTCCAGCTCCGTCACGGAGGGGAGAAGGAGGGGCTGTCAGGCCGCTCGCTTCTTCTTCCTCGCCTGCTGGCCGGAATTCTGGGTCGGCTGTGCCTGGGCTACAGCCGGAACCGGAGATTTTCTAGACCAACTCGCCCTCGTCTCCTGCCTGGGCTGGGGACTCGGGGCGGGCTGCGCCCTCTGCTGTCCTGGTACTTTGAACCCAGCAGAGCGCGGTGCAGCGTGGGCGAAGGGCCGCCGTTGCAAAGGCCGCGGCTGGACCCTTCGAGGGAGACAAAGGTGGAGAGCCTCGTCTTCCTTCTTTTTCGACTCGCACTTCCTTTGCATGGAAGCGAGAGCGGAGCCGAAAATCCCCTCGGGAACGATGGGCATGTCAAGCACATCTTCCTTTTCCCGGTCTGGGAGGTTGGTGAGGTTGAGCCATCTAGCTCTTTCCTGCACCACCATGATCCCCATTACCTTGCCCGTGGCCTGGACGGCGCAGCGTTGGACACGGAGACAAATGTCTGTGACCGCGGCTATCTCGTCCAGAGTGGCCGGTCCAGGATTGCTCGACATATCCTCACAGAGCTCCGCTTGGTATGCGGTTAGCATCGAGGAAACGTTTAGAGCCCTGGCGGACAATGCTGCGGCTCTGTAGGCCCGTTCCGTCATGGTAGACTGGAATCGGTCCGTTTTTGCTGGCAGCGTGGGGTTCCTGCTTGGCGGCTGGCCCATCCTCGGTAGGAGGTGGGCTGCCACCAGCGGTTCCATAGGTGGTATGTGGAGCAGGCCAAGCCTCTCCATACCGTCACAGTCAAGGGAGTGGGCACCCTGGATTGGGGCCTTGTTGCTAAAGGGCCGGTCTCTCCACGAGACCGACACCTCATCCAACATCTCCGGGAAGACCGGGAGGAGTTGCCTCTTTGCCCTCGTTGTTTGGGAAAAAAGTTTTCCCTCGTAACGGGACCTGGAGGTCTCCTTGGCCACTTCGGGCCATGGGATGTCTAGTTTGGCCGCAGCGCGCTGACACACGGCTTGTAGGTCCATACTGAGACAGGGCGAAGCTGGTGTGCTGTCGCCCGGGGGAGCAGCCATCGCTCCCGGCTTTGCAGCCTGAGTCGATGACATGAAGATGTCGTCTTCCTGCTCATCCGAGTCAGACAGGAGGAACTCAGAGGTGTACTCTTCGTCCTCCATGCAGTCTAACTCCAGGACATCTTCCGCGGGCGGGCGGCAGGAGCGGGGCTGTCAGCATCAGCTTGTAGATGGTATTTTAAACTCGATGCGCTCTGAAACTACAGGGCGGCCGAGGAAAAAAAATACACATGCGTTAAAATAATTAGTGCCGTTATTTTTTTTTTGCGTAAACGCGTTATTAACGCGTTAAATTGATAGCCCTGGTTAATTGATAACATTTTCACTAACGTCCTTGAAACGGAACATCATAGTGGGGCCCTCATCACTGATGTCAGTGATCACCTGCCAATATTCACAATTTGCGGAAAATAACCTGTAAATAACAAAGAACAAAAGACATACATAACTAACGGACATTAAATGACAGTTCTCTAAATAAATTAAATATTAACTTAAAAAATGAAAAATGGCAAGAAGTATTTGAGATTAAAGATGTAAACAAATCCTATAATGAGTTTGTAAGGATTTTCATGCAAAACATGAATGAATGTTGTCCATATATTAAAATTAAGATTGGCAACAGGAATAATAATGACTCAAAACCCTGGTTCACTCGTGGACTGAAAAACGCTTGCTGTAAGAAAAATGCACTATAGGACTTTTTTGAAAAGTAAAAGCACTGAAGATGAAAGCCGTTATAAATTGTATAAAAACAAATTGACTACAATCCTTAGAAACTGTGAAAAACGATACTTCTCTGAAAAATTAGAAAATGCCATAGGAGATATGAAAATAATAAATAGCATAATTAAGAAGAAAAAACTGACAACAGAAACGAATTCAAGAAATTCCAAACTGAAGGAAAAACCCCAACGGATGTTGCAAATAGCTTTAATGAGTTCTTTACTGAAATTGGCCGCAACCTGGCGAGTAAAATCAGCCCAACTTCATCTAAAGTGGATGATTTTCTGAAAAACTGCAACCAACAGAGTATGTTCCTGAACCCAATCACAGAAAATGAACTGCTTGATATTATTAATACTCAACACAGTAAACAGTCCAAAGATTATTTAGGACTTAGTATGAATATTGTTAAACAAGTTGCACCAAATATTGTAGCCCCCCTAGTAAATATATGCAATAAATCGTTTCAACAAGGTATTTTTCCCAATGAAATGAAAATCGCGAAGGTAATTCCGGTTTTCAAATCTGGTGATAAATCTAGTTTTAATAATTATAGACCGATTTCTTTACTACCACAATTCTCAAAAATCCTGGAAAAACTCTTTAACAACCGTCTGGAGTCATTCCTCAGCAAATTTAATATACTATGCCCCAGCCAATATGGATTTCAGAAAAATCACTCTACGTCTTCAGCAGTAATTGTTGACTTGAAAAATATGATTACAGCTGGTATATTCATTGACCTTAAAAAGGCTTTTGATACTGTGAACCATACCATACTGCTTCACAAATTAGAACATTATGGCATAAGGGGTCAAGCCAAAGAATGGGTCAAGAGTTATCTGATAAATAGGCTACAATATGTGGACATAGACGAGGCGAAATCAAACAATCTTCCTATAACATGTGGAGTCCCTCAAGGATCAATCTTAGGTCCAAAACTGTTCCTGATTTATATTAATGACATTATCAACACCTCAGACATGTTAAAATTCATTTTGTTTGCCGATGATACCACCATTCTCTGCTCCCATCATAATCTTGGTGATCTTGTTAAAATTGTTAATGCAGAATTGGAAATACTATGTAACTGGTTTGCAGTTAATAAATTATCCCTTAATGTGGCCAAAACAAATTACATGTTATTCAATACAAAGTCTGAGAGTAGAAATGACTGTATTATACGGATTTGCAATACTGAGATAGAGAAAGTTGGTGCATGTACATTTTTAGGACTCATTGTTGATGAAAAACTCAACTGGAAGCATCATATAAATTATGTACAAACTAAACTGTCAAAAATAATAGGTATTTTGTATCGTACTAAGAACATTCTCGAGGAAAAAATACTCAGAACTCTTTATAACAGTCTATTTCTCCCTTACCTTTATTACTGCTCCGAAATATGGGGAAATACGTACTCAACAAATCTACAAAAAATAATAACATCTCAAAAAAAAAAATTACGAATAGTCTGTGGTGTTGGTAAATATGAACACACAACTCCCATATTCAAAAAACTCAATCTATTCAAATTTGTTGATATAGTAAAACTTAAAACAGTACTGATTATGCACAACATTTACCATAACAAAATGCCTACTAACATTCAAAAGCAGTTCCAAACCACAGTTAGGAAATACCCAACCAGGCATCCTAACTGGTTGTGTAGCAAGCCCTGTAGAACAACCATCAAATCACACAGCTTATCCATAATCGGAGTTAGAACGTGGAATGGACTTCACTCAGACCTTTCAAGTATTACTAGTCATCAACAATTCAAAACTAAAGTAAAAACAATTATATTTGCAGATTACTCCAGCTAACAAGTATTTGATATTCCCAGTGTTGCTTATATATGCATTTACTTATTTTCTTGCCCTAACTTTTATTATATATATATTTTTCTTTTCAGTTTTCGTTAGTTTTCTTTATTTTTTGTACTCCTTAATTTCTATACGTTTTTGACGAAATATGTGCCATTACTATATTGATGCTAATGATGATGCACGGGAGGGCTACTCCCCATAAGCTATGCTTCAGCCCTCCCGCTTCTACTAATTTTGTTCATTTGTGTGTATGAATTATACGTTTTTGTTTTTGTATGATTTTAGTAGAATAAATAATAATAAAATTAAATTAAAAAAAATGTCTGGACCGCTGCGTAAAAAGGACCGCAGCTCCGTGTTGAGGGTTTCTGCCCCGTTACTTCTCCGCTGTTTTATTGTCCCTCTCGTCTTTTTCTTTTCTTCGCTGGGGACTCATCAGCAACTAACCATTCATCCAAATTACTGTGCTCTCCAAATATATTAAAATGTATATTAAAATCCTCCATGTTGCTCTCAGACAGGAGACAACGGAAAACTAAAGACAAGCAAACAGTTTGAAAAGCAAACTGCATGCAGTTTGCTTTTCGGCCAAACTGTATACAGTTAAATCGACCGGACTTCTGTCTGCAGATGTGAGCGTCCTTAACAACGGTCAATAAGTCCTTGACAGCGGTCTGTACTACTGGATTAACAATGTGTCAGGTGTTCTGAATTGACCAATCAGAATTGAGTATTCAACTAAGCCATGTAATAATGCCAGTTTAAAGATCTTAACCGAGATAACTTTTAAAACTCTTCTTACTTTCTATAATAAAATGCATTGCCAGTATTTATGAATTTTTCCAAGGATTAACATTTTCCACAGCAGACTACTCTGAACACAAAATCCTTGATTCATTGGGTACACACACACCCACACTGCTTTCTTGACCATGTGATTTCATGCAAATCCCTCTAGTTTTCTTCCTGTAAGGGCAGTCTGTGGATGTCCAATACATTTATAACCAGTATATTTGCATTTGAGGATTTCAAAGCTTAAACTCTTACCATGTAGTTTTACTTGTGAATTGTGTTCACAAAAACGTTCCTGATATTCACTTCTGTTCTCCCTTCACTGTAGTTCTGTTGTACCTGATTTCCTTTCCCCCTTGTTACCAGGCCTCATTATCTTTCCCATTTTGCACTCTGCCACATTGCATTTTCTCCATCCTGTGTGCAACTCACCAACTTCTTTTCTAAATCACCCATCTCCTTTCCTATTTGTCCTTAACCCGTCTCTAACTGATTGTTTGTCTCCCTCTCTTTTCCCATTTTTATTTTTCTATATGTGTCTTTCTGACTTTAAATCTCACATTCTGTTTCTCTCTCTTTTTCCTCCTCTTTGATCCTGATCTTTTGCTTTTGCGTCAAACACAGCCTGGCAAATTGATTTTCTGGTTTCCGGCTCAGTAGTGGATCTCCCTTCAAGCTGACCAGCCAGACTGCCAGGCAGAGTTACAGTTGACCAGACAGACATGGAGGGATAGTCCTGTTTGATGTCAATTAATATTAAATAAATGCTCCAGACTTCCTATTCCCCAGGCCACCCAAGCAGACTCCAGTCATAACGTTTCTACATTTCTGTCTCTAAACCTGCAATGCTTTCTCCACAGCCCAAGCTCTAGCCAGAGAGTATAATTTCAGCTTTTCTTCAGACTCTGTTTCCATCCTTTGACCTTCTCATGACTCCTTCATCCCCCCCTCCAAGTTTATATCTCCCGGATTTACTCTTTCAAATCGCTCTACTCTTGAAGCTTTGAGTCCCTGCATTTGGACCTGTGGCATGTGTTCAAGGCAAGGCAAGTCTATTTATATAGCACCTTTCAACACAAGGCAATCTATGTGCTGTTTACACGAGAACGCAAACAGTTGTATCCACTACTTTTCTCTTTCGTATAGCCCGTTCGTTTACACGAGGCCGTAACGGAAACGCGGAAACGGACCCTGCAAACGATAACGGGTCCCAAGGTGGATAGATCTGCAAACGGAACGCTCTGGCGGGCCAAACAGCTCCGTGTTTACGCCTTACTAGTGACCATCAACTGGCAGCCTGCGGGCCACATTCGGCCCGCCAGACATTCTCATCCGGCCCGCACGACGGGGGTGACTGTGGCGTTGGCGGAGTGGTTAGTGCGTTCGCCCCCACTAATTTTTTTACAACGTTCCTTGAGTAATGTGCAGTACCGGAGTCCAACTACTGCTACTGCTACTGACCATGCTACAGATGTTAGTGCAACATCTACAGCTCCTCTACCACAACCATCAGCAACAAGTGGACATGGAGAATTACATGAACTACATGTTGCTAAATCCACCGCGGGGCATAAACAGAAGGGCAACCATGCTCGGGGGACTTCTTCGCTGCTTTTGGTGTATTTTGTGGCAAAAGTACAGCGCCACTTACAGGCCCAGCATCTGTACTACAGCGTTTCCAGTGCTTTCGAGCGGTCTCGTGCGGAAGTACAGCGCCACTTACAGGCCCGGAATATGTACTACAGCGTCTCTATCGCTTTCGAGCTCCCGAGCGGTCTCGTGTGAACGGAATACTTTTTTGATATCATATTCGGTTCGTTTGCGTTTCGTTTGCGTTTGCGTGTAAATGGGGTCTCAATATGCTTTACAAAAATGAAAGACATTAAGAAAATGGCATTTAAAAGCAAAGATAATATAATAAACATTACATGAAAAAATACATTAATAAAAGTTACAGAGCAGTTTAAGATATGAATATATCAATTAAAAGCAGCGACAAAAAGATAAGTCTTCAGCCTGGATTTAAAAGTAGAAAGAGTTGCAGTGGACCTGCAGGTTTCTGGGAGTTTGTTCCAGATATTTGGAGCATAATAACTGAACGCTGCTTGACCATGTTTAGTTCTGACTCTGGGGACAGAAAGCTGACCAGTCCCTGAAGACCTGAGAGATCTGGATGGTTCATAATTTAGCAGGAGGTCAGAAATGTAATTTGGGCCTAAACCATTCAGTGCTTTATAAACCAGCAGCAGTATTTTGAAATCTATTCTTTGACACACAGGAAGCCAGTGTAAAGACTTCAGAACAGGAGTGATGTGATCCACTTTCTTAGAGTCAGTGAGGACTCGAGCAGCGGCGTTCTGAATCAGCTGCAGCTTTCTAATAGATGTTTTAGTGAGACCTGTGAAGACACCATTGCAGTAATCGAGTCTACTGAAGATAAAAGCATGGACACGTTTTTCCAAATCCTGCTGGGAGATTAGTCTTTTAATCCTAGATATATTCTTTAGGTGATAGTAGGCTGATTTAGTAACTGTTTTAATGTGACGGTTGAAACTCAGGTCAGAGTCCATGACTACACCTAGATTTCTGGCTCTATCTGTTGTTTTGAACATCGCAGACTGAAGCTCAGCACTAACTTTTATACGTTCTGACTTTGCTCCAAAAACCATTACATCAGTTTTGTCTTTGTTTAATTGGAGAAAGTTCTGACACATCCAGTCATTGATTTGTTCAATGCACTTACTGTGCACTTACTGTGTTTGGAGCATAGTCTCCTGGTGAAATGGTTATGTAAATGTGTGTGTCATCCGCATAGCTATTAGAGATAGATTAAAGTTAAAGAGAAGAGGCCCCAAGATGGAGTCATATTTGTCAACTCAAATGTGTATTTACCTAATAGAAACAACGTTTTTCTGTCCTTTCAGTAGGATTCAAACCAAGTCAGGACTATTGCCGAAAGTCCCACCCAGTTTTCCAGTCGGTCTAGTAATATGTTGTGGTCAACAGTGTCAAACGCACACTGAGATCTAATAATACTAACACTGAAGTTCTGCCACTGTCTGTGTTTAAGTGGACGTCATTGAAGACCTTTACAAGAGCAGTCTCAGTGCTGTGGTTTGGACGAAAGCCTGACTGGAACACATCCAAACAGTTATTTAAATGCAAGAAATTACTCAACTGTTGAAAAACTACCTTTTCAATGATTTTACCCCAGAAATGGCAGGTTTGACATGGGCCTGTAATTGTTCATTACTGAAGCATCTAGATTATTCTTTTTTAAGAGCGGTTTAATGACTGCAGTTTTCAGGGCCTGTGGCAAAACACCTGAGTGAAGAGACTTCTGAGTTCAGACATCTTTATCCTCACTAAAAATATTTTATTTGTTCTGTGTTTCATTGTGAATTTCATGCAAAACGTGTTTTGAGCTTAAAATTGGGCAAACTGTCTCCATTATATAGCGTTCTTCTATGACCTCTCTGCGCTCCTCTATCATCACATCTGGTCTGTCTTTTCTTTGGTCTGTCCCTCTCTCTCTCTTAGCTCTCCACCTACAACAACTGACCGTGACCCCTTTAGACATTTAATGGGCATGTCTCTCTTTTTCTTTAGGCAAACTTGGCAGTGCAGCAGAATCGTCTGGCCATAGCTAATGTGGACCTTCAGAAGGCCCAGGCTGAGCTGGATGCCAAGCAAGCCGAGCTGGATGTGGTACAGGCGGAGTACGAGAAGGCCATGATGGAAAAACAGGTCAATAGCTCAACTCTTTTCACTCTAAACAAAAGCATTATCCAATCCAGAGTCCCACATAAAAAAGAGTCAGTGTTTGCTGAGAATATCTGTGAAACTACAATGTAATTATGTAATGGAGAGCATATGTTGGCTGAATTGTAAATGTTTTGCAGATACTTTGGAAAGAAGGCCAACACTTTAACACCTAGAATTTATGCATTTACGACGCATAAGCTACACTGCACTGCTCAGCGTTGACAATTTTGTAGCTATTTTTCAAAGAATGATTAATGAATCAGCATAAGATACAATTGGGCTTCAAGTGTTTGTCTCTTTCACTGAAGCCTGTACTATAATCGGGTAAAATAAAAGGATTCTGCTTAGTAGAGCTTTAATAGCACATGACTTGCACTACTTAGAAAATTAGATCACTAGTTTGGAATGGATCCAGGCTTTGTTCATTTATTTGCTGGTTGGTTTTATTGTTTGAATCCATAAAGCTGGCACAGATGTCTTTGTGCTTTATTAATTTAATTCATAATTTCCTGGAGAAATGGGATTGCATTCTAACTCAGCTCACTCCTGTCCTTTCACAACAACCGTACTATTCGGTTAAATAGTAATAGTAAAATAATTTGCCCTGTATAGACATATACTTTTTTTAAGTGATCAATGATTCAACCTGAGTCATGCAAGTGCCCCTTTTGAAATGAATGTAACTGAGTCCAGTCGCTCACTGTGGGTTGTTATCTGCTGTGTATTTTCCATCATCTGTACTCTCTGTTCTGTGAAAAATAACAGCATGTTAATGGAACAGTTTGTGCATCAACAGACTCTGATTAGGATCTGGACAGCTCCAGTTGACTATTTTTATAATTCCGTGATTAGGACACAGAGCTGTTCATCTCCGGGGCCCAAATGCAAGATTTAAAGGCTGGCTGCAGAAGCCAGATAAACCAGACATTCTTGCTATTGGGCTGATAAAGCATAAATGTGATAAATGGCGTAAAGGTGCTCTTGACCTCTTACTATATATTTTAAAAGGAAATTCAAGAGTATCAATGAAAAAAATACAAATATGTACATCTATCGGGGGTCCTGTGGGTCCTGAGCCTATGCAAGCCTAAGCTAGCATGCATTAGTTGAAAGGCAGGTGCCTATCGCTTACCTAACACGTGCTACACCCACTGCAATTTAGAGTCATTCTACTGACTTATTGTCTGTCCTCTCTTCCTATCAGACCCTGCTGGAGGACGCTGAGCGCTGCAGACACAAGATGCAGACGGCGTCCAGTCTCATCAGCGGCCTGGCTGGTGAAAAGGAGAGATGGACTGAGCAGAGCAAAGAGTTCGCTGCCCTGACCAAACGCCTTGTTGGTGGGTTTAAAAGCTGGTTTAAGAAAACTATGTCTTCCAAGAGATGTCTCTACAAAGTCAAATACAGTAGAACATGCTCTGTTTTCCTTTGCAGTAATTATTTTTTGTTGATTTGGGTAATTGTGCTTGAATATTAACACATTCATTTATACAATTTTTGTGGATGATTAAAAAAATAAACAATAAATAAAGTCCCTTTCTGATTAAAGGCCTCATTGTCTAGTTCCAATAATGCATGCAAATACTTTTAGTTACCAACAATATGGTCAAAATGATACAATTTAGACAAACAGTTAATTACCGATGCATTGCGAACAGACTACAACTTTTATACTTACTGTTAAGCATTTGCATTTTAGTATTTACCACCTTGCCTCTTTTTTTCTAGGTGACGTTCTTCTGGCCACAGCGTTCCTCTCTTACTCCGGCCCTTTTAATCAGGAGTTTCGTAACCTCCTACAGAATGACTGGCAGCGTGAGTTGAAGCAGCGTCACATCCCGTTTGGGAACAACCTCAATCTGACCGAGCTCCTTATTGACGCACCCACTGTTAGTGAGTGGAACCTACAGGTCAGTACTGCAAAATAATTCAAATGTGTTCAAACAAATTGATGCGCAATGTATCTAATGTATGGGAAAGGTAATCGGTAGATGTATTTTTTTGTGTTGTTCTGCACAACACAACTGGACAAGCAGCATTTGTATTTATTTAGATTTATCTTTTACATGTTTGTTGCTTCTAAATGAAATACTAGATAGCAAAACAAACTGTGTTCAATTAAGTAGAATTCTTGAAATAAGACAATAATTTATCTGGAGTTGATAAACATCACACTTTAGCCTGCATTAATTTGTCTTTCATTTTACAGGGGCTCCCTAATGATGACCTGTCCATTCAAAATGGCATAATTATCACAAAGGCTGCCCGATTTCCCCTCCTGATCGACCCCCAGACGCAGGGAAAAATCTGGATCAAGAACAAAGAAGCCAGGAATGACCTGCAGGTGTGGGACTTTTGTCTTTATAATATATGACCTGTGGTAGCTGCCACGTTTTTCAATGAACACTGAGGGCATGTCATTCAGTAACTTTACACAAAACAGCAAAATGAAGGTATTGCACCTCTGCTTTTTTTTGTCATTAATCTAATCTAATAATACAAACAATTAAAACAAAACTCATTAATAATTAACATATTGAATTCAACTACGACCACCTCACAGTATTTTATTTGTTCGATGCAATACTCTTTATTCCTTTATTTGTAAGTATTGTATGCATTTAACAAGTTAGTCAATTGTCCATTGTTCTTATCCTGTTTCAGTCGTTATAATGTGATATTAAAGTTTTTGGAAGCCTATACAATATTCCCATTGCTTGTAATAATATGTATTGATGCTCAGTCTCTGCAGTGTGCCATTTGCCATTTTATTGTCCAACATGCTTATTCTTTTGTACAGCACATTAAAAAAGTACCTCAGAATCCTGCATGCAATAAGACCAGCTAAGGTCCCTGGCCCTGTTGAGGGCAATCTCTGAGCCGAGCAAATGCATTCTACAATCCTATTATGAGTATCCTGAAGACGCAAGGGGTTTAAACCCTTTCCACAAGTGACCCCATCATAACAACTGTATTTATATTATGAGGTTTTCCAAAAAATGGCTCAGTGATGCATTATTAGTTTGACGAGTCACACTCCCCGGACAGGGGTTGGTTGGCCTCTGTGTCTTTGGAGGATGAGTCAAAGTCAAGCGTGTTTCTCCTTCATTTCGCTGAATCAGATGCTTCTCACTGTCACTGTCTTATACATTTGTTCATCAGTCTGTTGAAAACAATGTGATTTCAATTAGTAAGTGATAACAGAACTTTTAAGCGCTGATTTTACTAAAACAAAATGGTCATTATGGGTCAAAAAGGGAATGCTTCTCACTCTTCATTGCATTGCAGGTTTTTGACCAACAGTCTGAGTTTTTTTATAACCATCTATCTTCTCATCCCAGATAACCTCACTTAACCATAAGTACTTCAAGAACCATCTGGAGGACAGCTTGTCGCTTGGTCGCCCCCTTTTGATCGAGGATGTAGGGGAGGAGTTGGACCCTGCACTCGACAACATCCTTGAAAAAAACTTCTTTAAAACAGGCTCCACTTACAAGGTAACGGAAAAATAAATAAAACCCTTGTGTACAATATTATATGTTTTTACCTTGGTTAGAAAAGTGTAAAATGGGCAGGTGTGTTATCAGGTGAAATGCATGGTTGGACTTTGCAGTTACAAAATTGCACTACTTTAGTACTTTTTAAAACATACTAGATGACACAAAACATATTTCCCAATAGGATCAAAAGGATATATTTGTATCACATTTAGATTGTAAGATATTGAAATTGTTAAAGGCATGTAAATGAATGACCTCAATAATTACCTGCTGTAAAAAAACATGTTGATGGGATCAGTTTAATTAATTGAAAATTGAAAATGGTGCAGGTGATTTTGTGATGAGTTAGGTCGTTTTTGGTGTTATGTGATTGAAGTGTGTGTTTTGTGAGTTTTAGCAGCTTTTTTGTACTCTTTTAGCAAGTTCAAGTGGAAAGACAACCCAGGAAAAGGAAATTAGGCCTTAAATATCCACTTTAGTGAGGTCATTTAATTAGCACTTAAAGTGGACCTATCATGCTATATTTGAATAATATAGTGTAGGACCATAAGGACCATAAGGCATATTTATACTTTTTATTTTTTAAAATACCAAACAGATCATGCATTTTAGCCATTCCTCATTTCGCTCAATTTAACACTGTCTTTGCATGGGCTGATTCTGTGAGAACACCACCATCTACAGGCCTGGCATATGTACTACATCGTCTCCAGCGCTTTCGAACGGCAATGTCCGTGGCTGTCTCCTCCTGATTGGTGGAGTTGGCCCAATAGCCGTAGCGCCACTTCTGTGACTTCTGTGACGTCATAGAAGTGTTCAAATCTGGATCAGTCTGTATCAGATCCGTTGCAGCCCCTTTTTAAGAGATTTGAGTACGGAGAAAAATAGAGAGGGTTGTGTTTTCTGACACTTGGTGAGTTCCCTGGAACACCGGGGACACATATTCATGTATAAAAGACGTACAAAAGTGCATTTTGCATGATAGGTCACCTTTAAAGTAATTTTGAATCAAATATTTTTAGAAAAAATTGATTATTCTTAGATTTGAAAAGAAAACACTTTCAAAATCATTTGTTGCATGGCAAGACCAATTAATGAGTTATTCATGAAAGAGTGGCCCATTAGACACAATGACAGTATCTCTGAAGTACATTTCCTGTAGATATTTATTATTTGGGGAAATTGCAAAGTGTGGTTTAAAGGGTTCTTATTTAGTATTCATTTTAGTAACCAAAACTACAGTCCAGAAGCAGGCTTTGGATACAAATGATTGGCATTACAGTAAATAGTGTTCTCATTCATTACACTCCGTTCGATGTCTCACTATGGGATGCGCCTCAACGCGTATACATCAATCTCATTACGGCAATCCTGATTGGCTGGTGATCTTGACGTCTACGTCAGGGAATCCACCAGTGTTGGGAAAGTTCACTTTCTACATGAACTAGTTCAGTTCACAGTTCACACCTTTTAAAATGAACTAGTTCAGTTCATAGTTCATAATTCAAAATGTTGAACTAAAGTTCATGGTTTCAAAAATGAACTAATTTATAGTTTATAGTTCTTTTTTCAATACGTTGCTGCGAGCTATTATTTGTCTCCTGTACGATGTTAATGGGATTTGGGTGGTAGTGGATCTGTTTTGGCTCTCTTTTTATTCGCCACTCACACATAACGTGAAAGGCTAGTCGTGTGCTTATTCTCAATGTGCCGTTTAAGGTTTGTTGTCGACGTCTTTTTGCTTTTTCAAACCGGGCGGACACAGTTTACAGGCAAACGTTTGATTTTTTCCATCTGAGTCAGTACTGACTTTAACGTAAAACTCTTTTAAATGCTCATACGCCGACGCCGTAGAGCAGGGGTGGGGAACCTTTTTCCTCTCAAGGGCCATTTCAATGTTTACAATATCCTCAGAGGGCCGTACAAGTTATTGACCTCTGCTTAAACAAACTAAAATCACAGCTCATTCATTTCATTCTGTGCAAAGAAAAAGCAACCTCTTAATCCAGATATCTAATTGGAGAAAGTTCTGACACATCCAGTCATTGATTTGTTCAATGCACTTACTGTGCACTTACTGTGTTTGGAGCATAGTCTCCTGGTGAAATGGTTATGTAAATGTGTGTGTCATCCGCATAGCTATTAGAGATAGATTAAAGTTAAAGAGAAGAGGCCCCAAGATGGAGTCATATTTGTCAACTCAAATGTGTATTTACCTAATAGAAACAACGTTTTTCTGTCCTTTCAGTAGGATTCAAACCAAGTCAGGACTATTGCCGAAAGTCCCACCCAGTTTTCCAGTCGGTCTAGTAATATGTTGTGGTCAACAGTGTCAAACGCACACTGAGATCTAATAATACTAACACTGAAGTTCTGCCACTGTCTGTGTTTAAGTGGACGTCATTGAAGACCTTTACAAGAGCAGTCTCAGTGCTGTGGTTTGGACGAAAGCCTGACTGGAACACATCCAAACAGTTATTTAAATGCAAGAAATTACTCAACTGTTGAAAAACTACCTTTTCAATGATTTTACCCCAGAAATGGCAGGTTTGACATGGGCCTGTAATTGTTCATTACTGAAGCATCTAGATTATTCTTTTTTAAGAGCGGTTTAATGACTGCAGTTTTCAGGGCCTGTGGCAAAACACCTGAGTGAAGAGACTTCTGAGTTCAGACATCTTTATCCTCACTAAAAATATTTTATTTGTTCTGTGTTTCATTGTGAATTTCATGCAAAACGTGTTTTGAGCTTAAAATTGGGCAAACTGTCTCCATTATATAGCGTTCTTCTATGACCTCTCTGCGCTCCTCTATCATCACATCTGGTCTGTCTTTTCTTTGGTCTGTCCCTCTCTCTCTCTTAGCTCTCCACCTACAACAACTGACCGTGACCCCTTTAGACATTTAATGGGCATGTCTCTCTTTTTCTTTAGGCAAACTTGGCAGTGCAGCAGAATCGTCTGGCCATAGCTAATGTGGACCTTCAGAAGGCCCAGGCTGAGCTGGATGCCAAGCAAGCCGAGCTGGATGTGGTACAGGCGGAGTACGAGAAGGCCATGATGGAAAAACAGGTCAATAGCTCAACTCTTTTCACTCTAAACAAAAGCATTATCCAATCCAGAGTCCCACATAAAAAAGAGTCAGTGTTTGCTGAGAATATCTGTGAAACTACAATGTAATTATGTAATGGAGAGCATATGTTGGCTGAATTGTAAATGTTTTGCAGATACTTTGGAAAGAAGGCCAACACTTTAACACCTAGAATTTATGCATTTACGACGCATAAGCTACACTGCACTGCTCAGCGTTGACAATTTTGTAGCTATTTTTCAAAGAATGATTAATGAATCAGCATAAGATACAATTGGGCTTCAAGTGTTTGTCTCTTTCACTGAAGCCTGTACTATAATCGGGTAAAATAAAAGGATTCTGCTTAGTAGAGCTTTAATAGCACATGACTTGCACTACTTAGAAAATTAGATCACTAGTTTGGAATGGATCCAGGCTTTGTTCATTTATTTGCTGGTTGGTTTTATTGTTTGAATCCATAAAGCTGGCACAGATGTCTTTGTGCTTTATTAATTTAATTCATAATTTCCTGGAGAAATGGGATTGCATTCTAACTCAGCTCACTCCTGTCCTTTCACAACAACCGTACTATTCGGTTAAATAGTAATAGTAAAATAATTTGCCCTGTATAGACATATACTTTTTTTAAGTGATCAATGATTCAACCTGAGTCATGCAAGTGCCCCTTTGAAATGAATGTAACTGAGTCCAGTCGCTCACTGTGGGTTGTTATCTGCTGTGTATTTTCCATCATCTGTACTCTCTGTTCTGTGAAAAATAACAGCATGTTAATGGAACAGTTTGTGCATCAACAGACTCTGATTAGGATCTGGACAGCTCCAGTTGACTATTTTTATAATTCCGTGATTAGGACACAGAGCTGTTCATCTCCGGGGCCCAAATGCAAGATTTAAAGGCTGGCTGCAGAAGCCAGATAAACCAGACATTCTTGCTATTGGGCTGATAAAGCATAAATGTGATAAATGGCGTAAAGGTGCTCTTGACCTCTTACTATATATTTTAAAAGGAAATTCAAGAGTATCAATGAAAAAAATACAAATATGTACATCTATCGGGGGTCCTGTGGGTCCTGAGCCTATGCAAGCCTAAGCTAGCATGCATTAGTTGAAAGGCAGGTGCCTATCGCTTACCTAACACGTGCTACACCCACTGCAATTTAGAGTCATTCTACTGACTTATTTGTCTGTCCTCTCTTCCTATCAGACCCTGCTGGAGGACGCTGAGCGCTGCAGACACAAGATGCAGACGGCGTCCAGTCTCATCAGCGGCCTGGCTGGTGAAAAGGAGAGATGGACTGAGCAGAGCAAAGAGTTCGCTGCCCTGACCAAACGCCTTGTTGGTGGGTTTAAAAGCTGGTTTAAGAAAACTATGTCTTCCAAGAGATGTCTCTACAAAGTCAAATACAGTAGAACATGCTCTGTTTTCCTTTGCAGTAATTATTTTTTGTTGATTTGGGTAATTGTGCTTGAATATTAACACATTCATTTATACAATTTTTGTGGATGATTAAAAAAATAAACAATAAATAAAGTCCCTTTCTGATTAAAGGCCTCATTGTCTAGTTCCAATAATGCATGCAAATACTTTTAGTTACCAACAATATGGTCAAAATGATACAATTTAGACAAACAGTTAATTACCGATGCATTGCGAACAGACTACAACTTTTATACTTACTGTTAAGCATTTGCATTTTAGTATTTACCACCTTGCCTCTTTTTTTCTAGGTGACGTTCTTCTGGCCACAGCGTTCCTCTCTTACTCCGGCCCTTTTAATCAGGAGTTTCGTAACCTCCTACAGAATGACTGGCAGCGTGAGTTGAAGCAGCGTCACATCCCGTTTGGGAACAACCTCAATCTGACCGAGCTCCTTATTGACGCACCCACTGTTAGTGAGTGGAACCTACAGGTCAGTACTGCAAAATAATTCAAATGTGTTCAAACAAATTGATGCGCAATGTATCTAATGTATGGGAAAGGTAATCGGTAGATGTATTTTTTTGTGTTGTTCTGCACAACACAACTGGACAAGCAGCATTTGTATTTATTTAGATTTATCTTTTACATGTTTGTTGCTTCTAAATGAAATACTAGATAGCAAAACAAACTGTGTTCAATTAAGTAGAATTCTTGAAATAAGACAATAATTTATCTGGAGTTGATAAACATCACACTTTAGCCTGCATTAATTTGTCTTTCATTTTACAGGGGCTCCCTAATGATGACCTGTCCATTCAAAATGGCATAATTATCACAAAGGCTGCCCGATTTCCCCTCCTGATCGACCCCCGACGCAGGGAAAAATCTGGATCAAGAACAAAGAAGCCAGGAATGACCTGCAGGTGTGGGACTTTTGTCTTTATAATATATGACCTGTGGTAGCTGCCACGTTTTTCAATGAACACTGAGGGCATGTCATTCAGTAACTTTACACAAAACAGCAAAATGAAGGTATTGCACCTCTGCTTTTTTTTGTCATTAATCTAATCTAATAATACAAACAATTAAAACAAAACTCATTAATAATTAACATATTGAATTCAACTACGACCACCTCACAGTATTTTATTTGTTCGATGCAATACTCTTTATTCCTTTATTTGTAAGTATTGTATGCATTTAACAAGTTAGTCAATTGTCCATTGTTCTTATCCTGTTTCAGTCGTTATAATGTGATATTAAAGTTTTTGGAAGCCTATACAATATTCCCATTGCTTGTAATAATATGTATTGATGCTCAGTCTCTGCAGTGTGCCATTTGCCATTTTATTGTCCAACATGCTTATTCTTTTGTACAGCACATTAAAAAAGTACCTCAGAATCCTGCATGCAATAAGACCAGCTAAGGTCCCTGGCCCTGTTGAGGGCAATCTCTGAGCCGAGCAAATGCATTCTACAATCCTATTATGAGTATCCTGAAGACGCAAGGGGTTTAAACCCTTTCCACAAGTGACCCCATCATAACAACTGTATTTATATTATGAGGTTTTCCAAAAAATGGCTCAGTGATGCATTATTAGTTTGACGAGTCACACTCCCCGGACAGGGGTTGGTTGGCCTCTGTGTCTTTGGAGGATGAGTCAAAGTCAAGCGTGTTTCTCCTTCATTTCGCTGAATCAGATGCTTCTCACTGTCACTGTCTTATACATTTGTTCATCAGTCTGTTGAAAACAATGTGATTTCAATTAGTAAGTGATAACAGAACTTTTAAGCGCTGATTTTACTAAAACAAAATGGTCATTATGGGTCAAAAAGGGAATGCTTCTCACTCTTCATTGCATTGCAGGTTTTTGACCAACAGTCTGAGTTTTTTTATAACCATCTATCTTCTCATCCCAGATAACCTCACTTAACCATAAGTACTTCAAGAACCATCTGGAGGACAGCTTGTCGCTTGGTCGCCCCCTTTTGATCGAGGATGTAGGGGAGGAGTTGGACCCTGCACTCGACAACATCCTTGAAAAAAACTTCTTTAAAACAGGCTCCACTTACAAGGTAACGGAAAAATAAATAAAACCCTTGTGTACAATATTATATGTTTTTACCTTGGTTAGAAAAGTGTAAAATGGGCAGGTGTGTTATCAGGTGAAATGCATGGTTGGACTTTGCAGTTACAAAATTGCACTACTTTAGTACTTTTTAAAACATACTAGATGACACAAAACATATTTCCCAATAGGATCAAAAGGATATATTTGTATCACATTTAGATTGTAAGATATTGAAATTGTTAAAGGCATGTAAATGAATGACCTCAATAATTACCTGCTGTAAAACATGTTGATGGGATCAGTTTAATTAATTGAAAATTGAAAATGGTGCAGGTGATTTTGTGATGAGTTAGGTCGTTTTTGGTGTTATGTGATTGAAGTGTGTGTTTTGTGAGTTTTAGCAGCTTTTTTGTACTCTTTTAGCAAGTTCAAGTGGAAAGACAACCCAGGAAAAGGAAATTAGGCCTTAAATATCCACTTTAGTGAGGTCATTTAATTAGCACTTAAAGTGGACCTATCATGCTATATTTGAATAATATAGTGTAGGACCATAAGGACCATAAGGCATATTTATACTTTTTATTTTTTAAAATACCAAACAGATCATGCATTTTAGCCATTCCTCATTTCGCTCAATTTAACACTGTCTTTGCATGGGCTGATTCTGTGAGAACAGCACCATCTACAGGCCTGGCATATGTACTACATCGTCTTCAGCGCTTTCGAACGGCAATGTCCGTGGCTGTCTCCTCCTGATTGGTGGAGTTGGCCCAATAGCCGTAGCGCCACTTCTGTGACTTCTGTGACGTCATAGAAGTGTTCAAATCTGGATCAGTCTGTATCAGATCCGTTGCAGCCCCTTTTTAAGAGATTTGAGTACGGAGAAAAATAGAGAGGGTTGTGTTTTCTGACACTTGGTGAGTTCCCTGGAACACCGGGGACACATATTCATGTATAAAAGACGTACAAAAGTGCATTTTGCATGATAGGTCACCTTTAAAGTAATTTTGAATCAAATATTTTTAGAAAAAATTGATTATTCTTAGATTTGAAAAGAAAACACTTTCAAAATCATTTGTTGCATGGCAAGACCAATTAATGAGTTATTCATGAAAGAGTGGCCCATTAGACACAATGACAGTATCTCTGAAGTACATTTCCTGTAGATATTTATTATTTGGGGAAATTGCAAAGTGTGGTTTAAAGGGTTCTTATTTAGTATTCATTTTAGTAACCAAAACTACAGTCCAGAAGCAGGCTTTGGATACAAATGATTGGCATTACAGTAAATAGTGTTCTCATTCATTACACTCCGTTCGATGTCTCACTATGGGATGCGCCTCAACGCGTATACATCAATCTCATTACGGCAATCCTGATTGGCTGGTGATCTTGACGTCTACGTCAGGGAATCCACCAGTGTTGGGAAAGTTCACTTTCTACATGAACTAGTTCAGTTCACAGTTCACACCTTTTAAAATGAACTAGTTCAGTTCATAGTTCATAATTCAAAATGTTGAACTAAAGTTCATGGTTTCAAAAATGAACTAATTTATAGTTTATAGTTCTTTTTTCAATACGTTGCTGCGAGCTATTATTTGTCTCCTGTACGATGTTAATGGGATTTGGGTGGTAGTGGATCTGTTTTGGCTCTCTTTTTTATTCGCCACTCACACATAACGTGAAAGGCTAGTCGTGTGCTTATTCTCAATGTGCCGTTTAAGGTTTGTTGTCGACGTCTTTTTGCTTTTTCAAACCGGGCGGACACAGTTTACAGGCAAACGTTTGATTTTTTCCATCTGAGTCAGTACTGACTTTAACGTAAAACTCTTTTAAATGCTCATACGCCGACGCCGTAGAGCAGGGGTGGGGAACCTTTTTCCTCTCAAGGGCCATTTCAATGTTTACAATATCCTCAGAGGGCCGTACAAGTTATTGACCTCTGCTTAAACAAACTAAAATCACAGCTCATTCATTTCATTCTGTGCAAAGAAAAAGCAACCTCTTAATCCAGATATCTCACCATGACTCGCGTATGCATGCACGTGCAGGGTGTGGCGTGCTCCCCTGGGAAGATTTTTTTTAAATGTTGAAGTTAAAAGCATCAATCTGGTGCACTTTGAGAGCAACATTAGGAGATCTATGGACACATCTCTCAACACCCAAACACAACTGTAAGCAGATTTTCTTTTAATTTATGGATATTTGAGAAATCACTCTCCTTTCAAACTGTATTCTTCTTTATTAATAACTGTCATATAGTATTTTATACCTGTTTACTTTATTCTCTTATTTTTTTTATAATGATCATATAAAGATGTGCCTTTACCTCACTGGTTGTAGAAAAAGCTTCTTATATTCGTTAGCATAGCTAGCTAACCAGATGCTAATGATAACAACACAGTTATTGACTGTCTGATCAGTATGACAGATGAGCAGATCGCCACTGGGCTTTCAACTAAAGACACAGACACGCAGAAACTGCGGCATGTGTATGGACTTATCGGTACTGCAATTTCTGAAGTGCTGGAGTGGCGTTCTGGTGCTCTTCGTCAGAACTGCACCCCTGTCAGTCGAGACATATACCACGTGATGACACGTTAGGCTCGTGTTGTGTTCAAGGACCCTGACCTTGGCCAGGAAAAACAGGCACTCGCTTGTTTAATTTGTTTGCGGTCTAGATTTCTTTCATTTTTTTATTTTTTGCGTGTGTTTATAAATGACATCGAGGGCCGTACCAAATTGTCTCGCGGGCCGTATACGGCCCGGAGGCCGGAGGTTCCCCACCCCTGCCATAGAGTCTCACTCTGAGCGAGTGCTGCTCCAGCTGCTCTCGGCTTCGTCCATACTAATTCATTCATTCATTCAATGCTCGCCGGTTCCGCGGTTCCACATTGTTTGTTGTGAGGAGTCTGATATATTTAATATATTTATATTTTAGTGCGACAGCCAGGGGTGACAGGCGCGTACGCGTCACAGGCAGCTTGCTGTTGCCAGATTGGGTGGTTTTTCCGCATTATTTTGAAGCCTGTTTACTGTGTGTTTTAACTGGGATTTCGGCTGAAAGGCATATGAAATCTGGCACACTTTTGAACGCCGTTATAATACAGTGCTGAGAATGAACGCACTTTTGAACGCCGTTTTTCAGCGCTGAGAATGAACGCGTTCTCAATTACGTTCATCTAGCGGAAATACAGTACGTTCAGTTCACGTTCGCCCAAAATATGAACGCGTTCATGAACGATCGTTCATTGAACGCGTTCAGGTACATCACTGGAATCCACCCACCCTTTAAGTAGCTTGTGCTACGTCGCAGCGTCATTCAAACACCTCTTCTCGCTTCAGAGCACATCTCGAATATCAGTAGCCGGGCTAGCTTAACGGTCCGCAGACTGAACCTAAGCTAACATTCGCTCGACGGGCGCTTGCCGGTTACTTTTTTGCTTTGCAGAAGAATTGAACAAATATTAACACACCAGTTAATATTGTAATCTGCCCCGCCGTTTTTTCTTTCGAAATAACGGTACGGTTTGATTTTTTTCTTCAAACAGTAACATACCTGTTGCTAGTTTATCCCTCCGCGCCGACACCACGGCGAGCGGGGACGGACTCTTCTCTCCCTCACACCAGAGGAGACGGAGATAAGAAAGATATTAACACACCAGTTAATATTTTTTAAAGAAAAATCTACCCTGTCGTTTTTTCCTTTCGGAATAACGATAAGGTTGGATTTTTTTTTTCTGTAACATACCTGTTACTAGCTTGTCCCTCCGCGCCGACACCCCGGCAAACGGGGATGGACCCTTCTCTCCCTCACACCAGAGGAGTCGGAGGCTCGGCTCTGCGGATGCGGGTTTAGGATCTCGGGCACGGACTCACACCAGGTCTGCTCGTCCTGCCTTGGGCTGGAACACGCCCAGGAAGCTATCGATACCCCCGGTTCGTGCGGGCATTGTGCCCGCTTCACCATCAAGAGCCTCCGCCAACGGCTAGGGCGCCAAGCTAGCCTGTCGGGACGGGACCCCTTCATGTCCGTTGATTCTCCGGCCAGCAATCGGGACATGGTGGCGACCGCCGCAGAGATTGAGCCCCGCGCTGTGTCAGGCTGGGGCTCAACAACGGCGGTAGCCGCTGAATCGGAGCCCTGCGCCGTGTCAGGCTGGGGCCCGGTGGTGGCAAGAGCCGCAAGAGCGGAGCCCCGCGCTGTGTCAAGCTGGGGCTTGAGTGGTTCCACCCGCGGAGGATGTCCTACAGCTGGATTATATGGAGGAGGATGAAGAGGATGCCTCTGAGTTCCTCTTATCCGACTCGGATGAGCACGAAGATGACATCTTCGTTTCATCTGCCCAGGCTGCCAAGCCGGAAGCGATGTCCGCTCCCCCGGGCGAAAGCACACCAGCTTCGCCCTGCCTCAGTATGGACTTGCAGACCGTGTGCCAACGCGCTGCGTCCAGGCTGGACATCCCCTGGCCTGAAGTGGCCAAGGAGACCTCCATATCTCGCTATGAGGGGAAGAACTTTCCCCAAGCAGCGAGGATGAGGAAGCAGCTTCTCCCAGTCTTTCCAGAGATGCTGGATGAGGTGTCGGTCTCGTGGAGAGACCGCCCTTTCAGCAAGAAGGCCCCAATCCAGGGTGCCTCCTCTTTGGACTGTGTCGGCATGGAGAAGCTCGGCCTGCTCCGCATGACCGCTGGTGGCAGCCCACCTCCAACTGCGGCTGGCTTCGGCACCGAGCAGGAACCCCACGCTACCGGCAAAGGCAGACCGCTTCCAGTCAGCAATGACCGAACGAGCCTATAAAGCCGCAGCTTTGTCCGCCAGGGCACTCAACATCTCCTCGCTGCTGACCGCCTACCAGGTGGAGCTCTGCGAGGACATGACGATCAAACCTGAGCCTGCCGTGTGGGACGAAATCGCAGCGATCACGGACATTTGCCTCCGTGTGCAGCGCTGTGCAGTCCAAGCCACGGGCAAAGCACTGGGGATAATGGTAGTACAGGAGAGAGCCAGGTGGCTTACCCTGACGAACCTTCCAGACCAGGAAAAAGAGGACGTCTTGGACATGCCTATTGTTCCCGAGGGCATATTTGGCTCCGCTCTAGCTTCGAAGAAGACACGAGGCGAGGACGAGCTGGCCAATAAAGTCTCCGGTTCCGGCAACAGCCGCTCAGGCACAGCCGGCCCAGACTTTCAGCCACCAGACGAGAAAGAAGAAGAGGGCGGCCTGACAGCCTCCTCTCCTCTCCTCGATAAAGGAGCTGGAAGTTCCCTGTTCTCCAGCTCCAGAACACGTTCCAGTGTTAGATGCTCATGTGTTTTCGGGGTGCCACCATGCCCCCATCTTCCCGCCGCCTCGAGTGATGTCAGAACGTCATCCTCAAGTTCGCGCCATGAGGTAAATGGACTTAACATCAACGACAGCAAGCTCCGCTTCCAGGCTTAAAGCCAAGGGCACAGTCAATACAAATGATAAGAAAGACAATAAAAACAATAAACAGTCTGACGTCTGCCCCTCTTCTAAGAGTGGCTGCTACCTCTCTCAGAAGGCGGACGATGGACGGGGCTGTGAAGGCATCACCGCCACGCGCATGCGCAGTGTCGACCGGGGTTGTCAACCTGGGGTACCACCGTGTTCAGACACTAGAGGGCCCCATAACACAACAAATAAAGACACAGAGGGCAGACGACAGGGATGTGACATCTCCGCTCGCTTTGAGAAGCGAAAAGTAGAGGATGCTCACAGATTCTGCTTGGGTTTTCAAGACAGTAACACGGGGCTACAGGCTCCAATTCGCTGTCACCCCCCCCTCACTTTTCGGGCATTCTGCATTCGCAAGCCCGGGGAGATTCAGCCCATATTCTAGAGCAAGAGATCCTCTCGCTACTAGACAAGAAGGCTATATCTATAATACCCTCCGAGCAGAGTCAGAGTGGCTTTTATTCCAAGTATTTCCTCGTTCCCAAACGGGGAGGGAACGGGATTCGGCCTATACTAGATTTGAGGGCTCTGAACAAATATCTCAAAAGATACAAATTCAGAATGCTCACTCACACATCTCTGTTGCGTCTCGTGCGCCAAAACGATTGGTTCACATCAGTCGACCTGAAAGACGCGTATTTCCACATCCCAGTATATTATCCACACAGGAAATATCTGAGGTTCGCCTTTCAGGGTGTCTGTTATGAGTACAGAGTACTTCTCTTCGGTCTGTCTCTCAGGCCACGAGTGTGTGTACGGTGTACGGAGGCCGCGATAGCCCCGTTAAGACAACAGGGTATTCGCCTGGCAACTTATCTGGACGATTGGCTCCTTCTCGCACAGTCGGAGCAAGAGGCTATTACGCAGACGAATGTCCTCGTAAAACACCTGCTCAACCTGGGTTTTGTAATAAACACAGAAAAGAGCATGTTGTCCCCAGCCCAGACTGTACTCTTCCTGGGCCTACGCCTGAATTCGGTGTCCTTTACAGCCCGCCTGTCAGCAGAGAGAGTGACAGCCTTCAGGGCTTGCCTCGCTCATTTCCAGCCACGCAAATATGTTCTCTTCAGATCATTTCTGCGGTTACTGGGGCTCATGGCGTCAGCCGTCCTGGTGGTACGACTGGGACGCTTACACATGAGGGAGTTTCAGCGCTGGGTAGCTGCCCTCAGACTGGACCCTGTGCGTCATGGCGCGCGGAGAGTGATGGTCACTATAAAATGCATAATGGCACTGCGCCACTGGATGCACCCGACTTTTCTAGTACGGGGCGTGCCTATGGGTGGTCACCACAGACGCATGTCTGACGGGCTGGGGGGGTATATACGAAGGTCGACCTGTGAGGGGTCTCTGGAGCAGAGACCTCCAACGGTCACACATAAATTATCTGGAGCTTTTAGCGGTGTTCCTCACCCTGAAACGCTTTCTGCCTTTTCTCAGAGGACATCATGTCCTCGTGAGGACAGACAACACGACCACAATATCGTATATAAACCACCAAGGGGGTTTGCGTTCTCTCCAGTTACACATGCTGGCACGCAAACTGATCTTATGGAGCTGCGGACGTCTCCTCTCTCTGAGAGCGACGCACGTACCAGGAGTGATAAACCTCGGGGCAGATCTGCTGTCCAGAGGTGCACCACTTTATGCAGACTGGACTCTACATCCAATAATTGTGAGTCAGCTGTGGGTGCGTTACGGCCGGGCCGCGGTGGATCTGTTCGCATCAAAAGAAAACGCTCAATGTCAGCTGTTCTTTTCAATGCGCGATTTAAACGCACCGTTAGGCGTGGACGCGCTCGCGCACGTTTGTCCTTCTGTACGCTTTCCTACCCCTGGCTCTGATACCCCCAACTCTGGCCAGAGTGAGAGAACAACGCCACACACTGATCCTAATAGCTCCACACTGGCCTGCAATGTACTGGCTGGCGGAGATATATCAGCTGCTGTGCGGGCAGCCGTGGCAGCTCCCGCAACGCAGGGACATACTGTCTCAGGCGGGGGGGAAGATTTTTCACCCACACCCAGAGCGTTTGGCACTATGGGCCTGGCCCGTGAGTGGTACAATCTGAATACAGTGGGACTCCCTCAGAAGGTGATAAACACTATTCAGAGTGGGAGAGCTTCCTCCACCAGGTCCCTCTATGACTGTAAGTGGAGGGTGTTTGAGGATTGGTGCCTTAAAAAAGGACACATCTCTTTTCAATGTCCTGTCGGGGTGATTCTATAATTTCTACAGGACCTGATTGATAAACACAGAGCTTTCTCTACGATCAAAGTGTACCTGGCTGCTCTTGCTGCATGTCATGTGGGCTTTGAGGGAAAGATGGCGAGCCAACATCATTTGGTTTGCCGTTTTATGAAAGGGGCTCGCAGGCTCCTCCCTCTTTCCAGGTCACTGGTGCCCTTATGGGACTTGGCAGTGGTTTTAGATGGGCTCACTCGACCTCCATTTGAACCCCTGGAAGAAGCTGACATGAAACACCTGTCACTGAAGACAGTGTTGTTACTGGCCCTGGCATCTGCCAAGCGAGTCAGTGACATTCATGCGCTCTCTGTACATCCTTCATACACTCAGTTCGCCCCGGGGCAAACGAGAGTGTTGCTGAAACCCAACCCTGCCTTTATACCTAAGGTGGTTGGCTCATGTACCCCCATTGACATTGAGGCATTTCCTCCGCCACTGTGTTCCTCTGAGGAACAGCGGCCGAATTTGCTGTGCCCAGTCCGTGCTTTACACACCTACAGTATATGGACAGGTCAAAAGAGTTTCGATGCAATGACTAGACCCTCCAGAAAAACGCAGGCAAAAATCCTTGATTATGCGATCAAACATTCGGGGTTTTATGTGATTTTATGCGGTGAAATTGCGCGAAGTTGTGAAATATGCGGAAAGTTGCGAAATATGCTAAATATGTGGAAAAAATAAATATTGGGATGTCTTATTTATTTATTCTCTCTCACACACAACCTGCCACTAACGTTAAACCCCTTTACTATTCAATTAAACACATTCAATGTTTATTTATTGTAAAAGCAATTGGGCTATTTTAATCACACTCTCTCTCACACACACACACACACACACACACACACACACACACACACACACACACACACACACACACACACACACACACACACACACCCACTTCTCCGCCTCATTCTGTTTTCATTTACTCGTTCGTTATCTGACCAGCTTCAATCTTGTAGGCTTCTCACCTCGTTTCTTGTAGCCCTCGAAAGGGTTTGGGAGGTTGATGCCTCGGTGAACGTGAGTTGTTTGGCTTTCTTGTCCGCAGCAGCAGAAAGCATTTTTGAATGTTTGAATGAATCAAAGTGGGTCGTCACCTTCGATGTTCTCTTATGCTCCAACACACAGTTGCACGGGGTGCAGAATAGTTTCCCCCCACTTTCGTGCAAGACATCGGGGTACTGCTTTGCCCGGTCTTTAGCAGAAATGTTCGTCGGTAAATTAGATGGATTAGATGTTTTCATCTTGGTGTTTTCTCTCTCGTGTGAGCTCCACACGTTCACTCTACGGTGTTGTTTACCTTCTGTGATGTGCGAGCTGATGACGTTGCGTCATCATCATCATCACTTCACGTCAAGACGAGTTAACTTTTTTTTTTCTCAACTTTGTGTGGAAAAATGCGGGGATTATGCAGCCTTTTGATAAATATGCAGCCTTTTAAAAATCTGCGCCATTTTGCTGATTATGCGGTAAATTCTGCGATCGCAGAATCGCGTTTTTCTGGAGGGTCTAAATGACCAACTCTTTGTATCCTGTGCTAACCCTCATAAGGGCCAGCCCGTTACCAGGCAACGGCTCTCCCACTGGATTTTGGAAGCGATTGCTCTGACTTATACGAGTCAGGGTTTTCAGGCACCAACGGGCCTGCGTGCTCATTCTACTCATGGACTGGCTACATCCTGGGCTTTGTTCAAGGGTGTTCCCATCCAAGACATTTGTGCAGCAGCGAGCTGGTCCTCACCGCTCACTTGTGTCCGCTTTTACAGGCTAGATGTCTCTGCTCCAAGTGTGGCCCGCGCAGTGCTGGGCCCCGTGTTGAGACAGAGTTCTACCGGTTGTTTTGGTGATTTTCGAGATAAGCATGTCTAGCAATACGGGATTTTCAATATCCCATAGTGAGACATCGAACGAAGTGTTATGAATGAGAACTATAGGTTACTTACCTATAGGTTACTTACGTCTCACCAGACGTCCCTTCTTGCTAAGGCGAAGCGAGAAGAGGTGCTTATTTTGAATGACGCTGCGACGTAGCGCAAGCTACTTAAAGGGTGGGTGGATTCCCTGACGTAGACGTCAAGATCACCAGCCAATCAGGATTGGCGTAATGAGATTGATGCTTCTGTTTGCATACGTGTTGAGGCGCATCCCATAGTGAGACATCTCACTTCATGTTACTCTGAGGCCTGGGGTTACGTAAGTAACCTATAGTTTTAAATTAACTTTAAGGGAGTGTTCTAAATAGGTCTTTCCGCTAACAAACAGGTTTGAACATTTGTATTGCACACATGAATGTCTTTCGTGTTGCTTATAATGTAAACATTAATTTCCACAAAACTTGACAGGTCAGTTGAAAAGCATTTTGCATGTCGTCCAGACAGTGAACTAAGTTAATGCCATATACATCACAACAGGAATGAGTTGTGTCATTAATCGATGCAATAATACTCATGTTAAGACAAAGCAAATTAAATCACACAGTATAGGATGTTGTGCTTCCAGGCATTTCTCCTTCTCATTATCGCCTCACAACTCCTGGCTACAGCTGATGCTAGTTATTCAGCTGCTAACACTGCAGCTGCCTCCCTTATATCTCCCATGCATCAAACTAACACACATACAAGCAATCACAAAAAAACAAACAAATACCAAATAACTGCAGCAAAATGATGCACACACACTCACACCTTATGGTGATTGCAAGTAAGCATGTGTCAGATGCACACACCATCTTCAACAAGAAGGCAATCTATTGAAAGGGCCGATTAGAGGTGTCTACACTCTCCCTCCCACCATCTCCTGAAAAGCTTACATTTCTATTAATATCCTGGTGTGAGGAGGAAGTGAAGGAGTCTGTGGATGCAGCTCCAGGGACAAACTGCCAGATGGATAATTAGTAGTTATTCTGTCATGAGTAATTTATTACTGATCAAACTCAAGACTCACACATCCATGCACACGTACACACTTACACAAACATACAGTTCATGCATACAGGAAATTATTCTGAGCAGCTGAATCTGCCAGTGTTTGTTGCTGACGCCAGTATACCTTCGTCATTTTTGTCAGTATGGCCTATTCATACATGTTCAAAGACATCCGCTATCTATATGACATATATTACTGTCTGTTACTATGCCTGTTTTATTCTGCTATGATGGTAAATCTGAAAATCATGCAGGTAGTATTTTGTAAGGCTGACTTTTGTTCTTTGTCTTTTCTTCTCTCTTTCTTTTTTTTGAAGGTGAAAGTGGGTGACAAAGAGGTGGATGTGATGAAGGGCTTTAGGCTTTACGTGACCACCAAGCTGCCTAACCCTGCCTATACTCCCGAGATAAGTGCCCGCACCTCCATCATTGACTTTACCGTCACAATGAGAGGACTTGAGGATCAGCTGCTGGGCAGAGTTATCCTCACAGAAAAACAGGTAGAGTGCCTTAAAAAGTATAGCTATTATTTGATTTGTATTTACTGTATAATTTAGCTATGGCTACACTAATTATTGAATACATAAACTATAATTGCAAATTATTCTGTTTTAATGTCATGTTAAACAGAAAGGATGATCCACTGGTATGACGCAAATTGCTTACAACCCTATAGTTCCCGAAAAGCCTTGGAGACCATGTATAATGCAGGATCCCAACACCTCCTCCTAACGTGTACACCAAATTCTGTGGGACAATTTCACTTGGAGGTTTTAATTAACCTTTGTCTCAGGGCCCTAATGATTGGTATTAAGACGGTGTGAAATATCAACAACACAAGAAAAAAAAAAAGTGTACATATGCCTCAATACCACCTCACAAAGACACACATCCAAGTGTCAGGGACTTGATTTGTTCATTCTGGTCAATAGAAATGCATTATCAAAGCACCCAATGCAGAAGGTCCATTAATTTAGACTGAAGGATACTGCAGAAGGCCAATGTCCTGCTCGCAATGGCTAATCATGAGATGAAGGATTTATGCTGTATGGGAAAAGAGGCTCATTATCTGTGTACTAAATATGGATTTATTCACAATGAGTGCTGAAGTTTCCATCTCAGCTTCTATCTCTATCTTCATGCAGCATTTACAAGTCCAACATCATTTGCTAGTTATTTGCTGTTCACTTTATGTCTTCATCTTAATTTGCAGTAATATAAATGAAAGCATTTATTCAGAGGGTCCCCTCAAGAAAACGTTCATAGGCTTTAAGCAAACAAACACAAATATAACAGGCAATATGAAAAAAAAGGGTCACTTTTCAGTCTTTTCATCGTCTTGTCATAGATTGTTGTCTTGACCATAACAATCTTAACTTTGAACTCTACTGGAGGGTTCAAATCAAACACATACATTCAGAGAAGCTCACATTTCCCATGGCTTTACAGTGGATCAGGACATATTTGGTCCATGTTACTGGAGGAGTACAGTTCCTTTCATTCATGGAGTGGTACTTACTAAGGCATGTTACTGTAGCACTTTGATATTATGTCATCTTTCCATTTCTCCTTTTCCTTTCCTCCTCGTTATTCAGTGGGTTCTAAGGCGTTCTTGTAAATACACACTTAAGCAAATCCTTGAGGGAATTTCTTAATAATTATGACAAACGTCGACTTGGATTCAAGGTAGAACTATGTAGAATACGGGGTATCATCAAAGTTTTGGGCCGTGATTTAATTATTCACATGCTAATTATGACGATTTCACACAAGGATAGATTAATGAATTGAAGACGTTTTTGAAATGCAATTTAATTGGTTGGCAATCATACAACCATGGGGCTGTTCTATTTTTTGCAGAAATAATTCACTTCAAGGTCATTTGGACCCAAATTTATACAAATGATCATATGAAATCCAGATAATTTAGATTGCTCAAGATAACTGACTCAACTTGTAACCATATATCCTGCAGATGGCAGCATGTAAAGCAACATATTGTCAGTCCACTAATGACCAGACTGCCATGAAAACTGTTCTAGATAACAAGACAAATCTTACATGTACTTAACCTTCATCTTGTCTACTCTATGGTCAAAATGTCAACTTCCTGTATCAAAATTATGCTCCTTTATTAAACACTTTGGATTTTAATGATCCCATGGCCTTCCTCCACCACAATGCTAAAGCTGTTTGACCTTTAGTTTGTTTGTTTGTGTGTGTGTGTGTGTACATCAGTTTGCCTATAGAGCCAACAGATCTACGGAAAATGCCATCGCCACGGTCCTTCACACAGCTGTGAGCCACCTAGAGGGCCCAGGCAACTATATAAGGATGCTGTTTGTTGATTTTAGCTCAGCTTTTAACACCATCATACCTGACATACTAGTGGAAAAACTGTCAAGCCTAGGTTTCCCCTCCATCTTATGCGCCTGGATAAATAATTTCCTTACAGACCGTCCTCAGACAGTGAAAATAGGCCCTTATTGCTCTTCCACCCGTATCCTCAGCACTGGCTCCCCGCTGGGCTGCGTGCTGAGCCCGCTACTCTACACACTCTACACACACGACTGCTCTCCCATTCACCCCTCCAACTCCATTATAAATTGTGCATGACACCACTGTGGTCGGTCAAATATATAAGGGAGACGACGAGTCCGTATACAGAGACGAGATCCTGAAGCTGTCTGCGTGGTGTTCAGCTAACAACCTACATCTGAACACAAGCAAAACAAAAATAAATCATTATAGAAATCACCGTCCAGAACCTGCTCCCCTTCACCTCAATGGAGAGGGAGTGGAGAGGGTCTCCACCATGGTCTCCACCTTTAAGTTCCTGGGGGTTCACATCTCGGAGAGCCTCAGCTGGACAGCACACACCACTGCAGCAGTGAAGAAGGCCCAGCAGCGACTACACTTCCTGAGGGTGCTTCGGAGAAACCGACTGAACAAGAAGCTGCTGGTGTCCTTCTACCGGGCGACCATCGAGAGCGTGCTGTCATACTCCATCTCGGGGTGGTATGCAGGATGCTCAGCTGCGGACAAAAAAGCCCTGCAGAGAGTGATCCGGATGGCAGAGAAAACCATCGGCTGCCCCCTGCCCTCTCTGGAAAACATCTCCACCTCCCGCTGCCTCAGCAGAGCTAACAAAATAATAAAGGACAGCTCTCGCCCAGGTCACAGACTGTTCTCTCTCCTGCCTTCTGGGAGGAGATACAGGAGCTTCAAGTCACGGACAAACAGACTCAAAAACAGGTTCTACCCCTAGGCCGTCAGGCTGCTTAACCACCACACATAATGCAATAACCGTAACCATTCTCACACATACTGTACACACACTTTTAATGCGCTTTATATACTATTTTCATATAAATATTTGTAACTATTTATTCCCCCATATGATTGTTTATGTTGTCTGTCCTATTGCCGTGTTTTTTAGTGTTATGTATGTGTTTGTATTTTTTGCACACCGGGACAGAGTTGCATTCTGAATCTCGTTATACTCTGTGTATAATGACAATAAAAGGCTTTAACTTAACTTTAACTACTAACAGGAACTGGAGAAGGAAAGGACACATCTCTTGGAAGATGTGACATCTAACAAGAGAAAGATGAAGGAACTAGAGGACAACCTCCTCTACCGACTGACCAGCACACAGGCAAGGCAAACACATTTCAACGTGTTGAACAACATTGCCTCCAACTGAATTGGGGTTTTGGGCATGTGGTAATGTGAGTGTAGAATAGATACTGAACTTGTGGTGGAAGCTACTTTTTAAACCAGTTTGTCTGTCTTTATTTTTCATCCTGCTTTTAAAAAAACAGTTGATGAAGTATTACATTCATATTTTGGCCATTACATTGGTTGCTAGGAAGGAAGAATATTATATCAGTAACAGCAATGGGTATTGTTTCTATTTTTATTCAACTTCTTACATACTCCTACAAATGTGTCTTTTTCTAGGGTTCACTGGTGGATGATGAGAGTCTGATTATTGTCCTTGGCAACACCAAGCGCACAGCTGAAGACGTCACTCAGAAACTGCAGATTGCGGCAGAGACTGAAATCCAGATCAACGCTGCCAGAGAAGAGTACCGGCCTGGTAAGTCATGACATAATATTTGTGATATTGGGCTATATAAATAAACATTGACAGAATTTCCTCTGATTGGTTACTATGTGCCAGCCAAGTTTGTGTTCAGTTTCACAAAACTGATTCATTTTCAATTTACAATTCTGCTTAATCAAGGACTGCACCAAATAAAATATGTGCTCACCACACACATCCCTCTAAAACAGATTTAGTTTATAACGAAAAGTATGTTGTTCTGTGTTATATACTGTAAGGACTGTACTGTGTACAGCTTTGGAAAAAAATAAGAGACCACTGCAGCATTATCAGTTTCTGTGATTTTACTATTTATAGGTATGCGTTTGAGTAAAAATAATTTTAACAACATTCCTCTGTGTTGGAATTCAACAGACACTGGAATGGAACGGCTGCCAAGCATGTAGACATTGAGATTTAAGAACAATTTGGAGTAGTCTCTTATTTTTCTTCAGAGCTATATTTATGAAAAAGATGACAAAATGTTTTGAAAAAACAAAAAAGAGACTGTAAAGTCAGCAGACACCTCAAAGCCTTAGTCAATAACTTGTGCTACAAGAACACTTGTTCAGCACACTTCCTTTGCCATTAATAATACCTCTTTTTTTGTTTGTGTGTGTTTTTTGCAGTGGCCTCCAGGGGCAGTATCCTGTACTTCCTGATCACTGAGATGAGTATGGTGAATGTCATGTATCAGACCTCTCTGAGACAGTTCCTGGGACCTTTTGACCTCTCTTTGGCCCGGTGAGAATACTCTTCTGCTCCTTGTACACAGCAAGCGATGCTGTTCAACTCAAAGTCAGCCTTTGTCTTACAAATTGTGCTCCTCTAACTGGGATTTGTAAAGCCTCAGTGGGGGACTCGTTTCGGTTATTGGCATCATGAGTTAGTGCTGCTGGAGCACTTGGTGTACCCTCCAGGCAACTGAATTTGATTATAATTTGTGCGTCTGTTACATAATATTAGTTCTCATTCATAACACTCCGGTCGATGTCTCACTATGGGATGCGCCTCATCGCGGAGCAAACAGAAGCATCAATCTCATTACGCCAATCCTGATTGGCTGGTGATCTTGACGTCAGCGTCAGGGAATTCACCCCCTATAAGTAGCTTGCGCTACGTCGCATGCGTCATTCAAACACCTCTTCTTGCTTCAGAGCACATCTCTATAGTAGCCGGACAAGCTTAACGGTCCACAGACTGAACCCAAATATCCATTTCGGTCGACGGGCGCTCGGCGGCTACTCCTTCTGCTTTGCAGGAAGACGGTAATACTAACGCCAGTTAGTATTAAAAATCGACCTCGCCATTCTCTTCCCCGGAAAGTAAGGTAGGTCTGATTTTTTTAAGCTAGCAACACACCTGTTGCTAGCTCGCTCCCTCACTATCGACACCACGGTAGCGAGGACGTTTTTTATTTTCTCTTCCCCACGGAGCAAGAAAGGATTAAAGGAGAATACTGTCACACCAGTCAGTATTCTCCGGGAATAAAATACCCACACCGTCCTTTTCTCCGGATTAAGGACAGTGTGGTAACACCTTTTTCTCCCGACTTACCTGTTGAGAGCGGGCCCTCTCCACGCCACGAGGCGAACAAGATGGACGCCTCTCTCCCTCACACCAGAGGAGTCAGGGACTCGGTGGCTCGAATCTGCGGCTGCGGGTTGAAGATCTCGGGCACAGACACACACCAGGTCTGCTCGTCCTGCCTCGGACTGGAACACGCCCGAGGCGCTATCGACAACCCCTGCTCGTGCGGACATTGTGTCCGCTTCACCGTGAAGAGCCTCCGCCGACGGCGAGCACGCCAAGCTAGCCTGTCGGAGCAGGACCCCCCCCCATGTCCACTGACCCGCCGGCTGGCAGTCAAGACACGGGGGCGTCCGCCGCAGAGAGTGAACCCCTCTCCGTGTCGTTCTGGGGCTCATTATCTGCGATGGCTGCAGAACCGGAATCCCGCAGGCCGGGACCCGGTGACGGCAAGACACGCGGGAACGGGACCCCACGCTTTACCGAACTGAGGCTCCCGGTTAGACCTCACCATGGTCTCACCCGCGGAGGATGTCCTTGAGCTGGACTACGATGAGGACGAAGAGGACGCCTTGGCGTTCCTCCTGTCCGAGTCGGATGAACATGAAGAGGACACCTTCATGTCATCGGCTCAGGCTGCAAAGCCTGGAGCGAGGTCTGCTCTCCCGGGCGATAGCACACCAGCTTCGCCCTGTCTGAGCATGGACCTGCAGGCCGTGTGTAAACGCGCTGCGGCCAGACTCGACATCCCGTGGCCTGAAATGGCCAAGGAGACCTCCAGGTCCCGCTACGAAGGGAAACATTTTCCCCAAGCAACGCGGACGAAGAGACAACTCCTTCCGGTCTTCCCGGAGATGTTGGAGCAACAAGGTCCCAATCCAGGGTGCCTCCTCCCTAGACTGTGACGGAATGGAGAAGCTCGGCCTGCTCCGCATACCGCCCATGGAACCGCTGGTAGCGGCCCACCTCCTACCGAGGATGGGCCCGTCACCGAGCAGGAACCCCTCGCTGCCAGCAAAGTCGGACCGATTTCAGTCGACAATGACTGAACGGTCCTACAAAGCTGCAGCGTTGTCCGCCAGGGCCCTGAATGTGTCCTCGCTGCTAACCGCTTACCAAGCGGATCTCTGCGAAGACCTGTCGGGTAACCCGGGGGCAGCCACTCTGGACGAGATGGCAGCGGTCACGGACATTTGTCTCCGTGTTCAACGCTGTGCCGTCCAGGCCACGGGCAAGGCAATGGGGATCATGGTGGTGCAGGAAAGAGCAAGATGGCTCAACCTCACCAACCTCCCAGACCGGGAAAAAGAGGATGTGCTGGATGTGCCCATCGTTCCCGAGGGAATTTTCGGCTCCGCTCTCGCCTCCTTCGCAGCAGCAGTCCTTCGCAGCAGCAGTCCTTCGCCCAAGCTGCCTCGAACCCTGCTCGGTTTAAAGCACCGAAGACGCAGAGGTCGCAGCCCACCCCGAGTCCCCAGCCCAGGCTGGAGACGAGGGCGAGCTGGCCTAGAAAATCTCCGGTTCCGGCTGCAGCTCAGGCGCAGCCAACCAAGAATTTCGGCCAGCAGTCGAGGAAGAAGAAGCGAGCGGCGTGACAGTCCCTCCATCTCCCCTCTGTGACAGAGCTGGAAGTCCACGGTTCCCCAGCTCTAAATGTGTTCCCGCCGCCTCGAGAGATGCCTCAACACCATCCTCAAGTCCGCACAAACACATGTCACACATTTGTTGATTTTTCTGTCATAAAACATTTGCCGCTGACGCATCCAGGCTTCAGGCCGAGGGCGCAGTTCAAAAAAATTAAAAGAAAAACAATAAAACCAATAAACAGCCAGTCAACTTTCCCCCTTCTGAGAGTAGCTACAGCATCTCTCAAAAGGCGGATTACAGGCGGGTCTGTGAAGGCAACACCGCCATGCGCATGCGCAGTGCCGGCTGGGGTTGTGAAGGCACCACCGTCTGTCATCCCCCCTCGCTTCTCGGGCATTCTGCATTCGCAGGCCCGAGGAGAGTCAGCCCATATTCTGGAGAGAGAGATTCTCTCACTCCTAGAAAAGAGGGCTATATCTATTGTACCCGCCGAGCAGAGTCAGGGTGGCTTCTATTCCAAGTACTTCCTCGTTCCCAAACGGGGAGGGAACGAAATTCGGCCAATACTTGATTTGAGGGCTCTGAACAAATATCTAAAAAGTAGGGATGCTCCGATCGCCAATTTCGGGGCCGATCGCTGGAATCAGTATCGGCCGATACCGATCGCCGATCCGATCGAGTGGGCGGGGCCTAAATGGAAGATTTAAACATCACGTTAAATCTTCCATTTAAAGTGATGTTTAAACTCAGTTAATGGGGCTCATTCACTGGAGCTTCCACAAACAACAATCAACTTAATTATTACATTCAAATGATGTACATTATTCAAGTTTACATTCACTTTGGATAATAACACGGGAGAAATGAGCGGAAGCGCTCTCTTTTCCTCTCTCCCTCTCTCTCTCCCCCCTCTCTCTCTCTCTCCTGACAGCCTGTCAGTATCTCATGCAGCTCACTGATCCAGTAATGAGTTACCCGACAGTGAAGAATAAATATATTTATAATAACTAGTTTAGCTTGTTCCAGAAGTAGATAAAATAGCTAAGTGTGTTAGGTCTAACTCTTGTGTGTTTCGCTCCGCTTACCGGTCCGGCGGGCGGAGCTGCAGGATTTCTGCTTCACACACGTTGCATACCGCTATTTTACTGTCTTTTTCGGACACCTTAAAATAATGCCAGACCGGTGAAGTCATTTTGGCGAGCTTGTTTTGCCGAGCTTGTTTTGCCGCACACAGAGAAAAGTGTCATGTATTTTACATCTTGCGATCGGCTCTCGCGATCGGCATGTTTAGAGAGCATCGATCGATCGGTAGAGAGTGAGTATCGGCCGATCTCGATCGGTGACCGATCGATCGGAGCATCCCTACTAAAAAGATATAAGTTCAGAATGCTCACTCACACATCTCTGCTGCGGCTCGTGCGACAGGACGACTGGTTTACATCAGTCGACCTGAAAGATGCGTATATTTTCACATCCCAGTATATTATCCACACAGGAAATATCTGAGATTCGCATTTCAGGGGATCCGTTATGAATACAGAGTACTCCCCTTCGGTCTGTCTCTCAGTCCAAGGGTGTTTGTACGGTGTACGGAAGCCGCGATAGCCCCGTTAAGACAACAGGGTATTCGCATGGCGACCTACCTGGACGACTGGCTGCTTCTCGCACAGTCGGAGAAGGAGGCTGTTACGCGGACAAATGTCCTCGTAAAGCACCTGCTCAACCTGGGTTTCATAATAAACACAGAGAAGAGCATGTTGTGCCCCGCGCAGACTATACTCTTCCTGGGTTTACGCCTGAACTCGGTGCCCTTTTCAGCTCGCTTGTCAGCGGAAAGAGTGAAAGCTTTCAGAGCTTGTCTTGCTCTTTTCCAGCTGCGCAAACATGTTCTCTTCAGATCATGCCTGCGATTGCTGGGGCTCATGGCGTCAGCCATCCTGGTCGTACGACTGGGACGCTTACACATGAGGGAGTTTCAGCGCTGGGTGGCCGCCCTAAAACTAAACCAAGAGTGATGGTTACTGTGAAATGCGTAATGGCACTGCGCCACTGGCTGCACCCAACTTTTCTAGTACGAGGTGTGCCTATGGGTGCTGTCCTTTCACGGAAAGTGGGAGGTATTTATGAAGGCCGTCCGGTGAGGGGTCTCTGGAGCAGAGACCTCCAGCGGGCGCACATAAATTACCTGGAGCTTTTAGCGGTGTTTCTCACCCTAAACAGACAATACGACCACAATATCGTATATTAACCGCCAAGGGGGTTTGCGTTCTCTCCAGTTACACACACTGGCGCGCAAACTGATCCTATGGAGCGGTAGACGTCTCCTCTCTCTGAGAGCGACGCACGTACCGGGAGTGATGAACCTCGGGGCAGATCTACTGTCCAGAGGTATACCACTTTATGCAGACTGGACTCTACATCCAAGGATTGTGAGCCAGCTGTGGGTGCGTTACGGCAGAGCCGCGGTGGATCTGTTCGCATCGAAAGACAACGCTCAGTGTCAGCTGTTCTTTTCGATGCGCGATCTAAATGCACCGTTAGGTGTGGATTAGGGCTGCACGATTTTGGGAAAAAATCTAATTGCGATTTTTCTGACAAATATTGCGATTGCGATTTGCGATATTTATTTTTAAGCGACCCAATAGAAGTTTATTGTAAAATGCGGCCATAACTGTGGCTAGGAAGGTCGTATCAACATACTCTTGTCTCTAGCGCCCCACAGCCCGAGCTACGAGTGAAAGAACTAAACTTACATGAAACTTCCGTTGGGTTGCTTTAAAGTCAAGCTTCAGTTAAATATTCACCCTGTAATAGAAACACGTGATGGAGCATCACTAACCTGACTCAGATGGTTTGTTTCACCAAACCATCTGAAGCTCCATTGGAAGCCATTTGGAAAGGGCAGGCACTTTCACGGATACTTGGAAGGTGATTGGATCAATCTGTCTATCACCATCTATCATGGGCCACTTCTGATTGATTAACAATGGCTGGTACATGTGGAGCACAGCACATCTGATTGGTGTGGATGACTGACACACCCCTGGCTCTGATACCCCCAACTCTGGCCAGAGTGAGAGAACAATGCCACACACTTATTCTGATGGCTCCGCACTGGCCAGCTATGGGCTGGCTAGCGGAGATATATCAGCTGCTGTGCAGGCAGCCATGGCAGCTCCCACTACGCAGGGACATACTGTCCCAAGCGGGGGGGGGGGGTGATCTTACACCCACACCCAGAGCGCTTGGCTCTATGGGCCTGGCGCGTGAGTGGTACAATCTGAATACAGTGTGACATGAAGCTGACCCTGGCAGCTGCCAAGCGAGCCAGTGGCACTCATGCGCTATCTGTACAGTCTTCATGCACTCAGTTCTCCCCAGGGCAAACGGAGTGTGGTTGAAGCCCAACCCTGCCTTTATCTTAAGGCGGTTGGTTCAGGTACCACATTTGACATTGAGGCATCCTCCCCGCCACTGTATTCCTCCGGGGAACAGCGGCCGGATTTCGCGTGTCCAGCCCGTGCTTTACGCACGTACAGGGACAGATCAAGGGTGCTTCGTCATAATGACCAACCCCTTGTGTCCTGGGCTAACCCTTATAAGGGCAAGCCTGTTACTAAGCAACGGCTCTCCCACTGGTTTGTGGAAGCAATTGCTTTGGGGCCCATACGAGTCAGAGTTCGCAGGAACCCTCGGGTCCGCAAGCTCTTTCGACTCAGGGTCTGGCTGCATCCTGGGCTCTGTCCAGGATGTCTCCCATCCAAGACATTGGTGCAAGCGGCGAGCTGGTGCAAGCGGCGAGCTGGTCCTCGCCGCTCACTTTTGTCCGCCTCTTAACAGGCTGGACGTTCTACTCCCAGTGTGACTCAAGCAGTGCTGGGCACCTGGTTGAGTCAGAGCTCTACCTGTTAAAGTTCTGGTTGGTTTGGTGATTTTCGAGATAAGCTCGTCTGACAATACGGGAGCTACAATTTCCCATAGTGAGACATCGAACGGAGTGTTATGAATGAGAACTATAGGTTACTTACGTAACCTCAGAGTAACATGAAGTGAGATGTCTCACCAGACGGCCCTCCTTGCTATGGTGAAGCGAGAAGAGGTGCTTATTTTGAATGACGCATGCGTCGTGGCGCAAGCTACTTATAGGGGGTGAATTCCCTGACGCTGACGTCAAGATCACCAGCCAATCAGGATTGGCGTAATGAGATTGATGCTTCTGTTTGCTCCGCGATGAGGCGCATCCCATAGTGAGACATCTCACTTCATGTTACTCTGAGACTGGGGTTACGTAAGTAACCTATAGTTTTCCACATAGTACTGATTTCCTAAAAGGGAAAACAAATGATTAGATTTCATTTACAGTTTACAGCCAATCTGTGGACCAAAACCTTCCTCAATAATTCTCCATTATCTTTTATTTTATTTTTACATTTACAAACATTTATAGCACAAAAGAGAGCCTGCAATAATTTGTCAGTAACGTCACAATTGTACATGGAGCTCATTTGAAAAGCAAGATAACATTGGAGAATATAATACAGAAAGTCAATTTCCATTTATTATAGCCATCAATTAAAATAAACTGCCCTTCTTTGTAACAAAATAAGCTCAGTGTAATTTACTTTATTTAAAAATAAAGCTACCATGTGGTTGATCCTTGTAGTTTATATTAAATAGAAAAGTCACTCTTGTGCTGCTTGACCTCTGTAGCTATGTAGTTGGAATAGAAATACACTTATGAAGGAAGTCCCTATTTCTGTTATAATCTGAACAATAAAGTGCTTTTCAGTCTAATGTAACAATGCTACAAAGATGGCCTAAGCATCGTCATAGAGTTATCATGATCAAATCTCTCTCTTCTCTTCAGAAAATATTCAATATTATGTGCTTCATAAAGGTAGCTCTCCTTAAATAAAAGATGCAGATGAAGTAAATATATTCATCATAAAGGTCTTGTTTTCAATTTGTTTCCCTCTCGCATTTCGCTATTGCTCCTAATTGCTGTTGTCATGTTTTGACCTTGTCCGAATAACATATTTGAGGTATGTGTGTAGTGGATGTATTTTCTACAGTATGTTAAGGGTGGTATCTACAGCATATGTGATGATACTACTGACCATGTTTACTCTAACTGCGATATTTTATATTTTTCAATATACATTTGCTGTTTATCTTAGTGCAATCTGTGCATGAGGTGATCATCAAACACTGTGATAACCCATTTTAATCAGCTACCTGTGCATTAGCAACTTCAACTACTTCTCAACAAATCATACAACTGATTGATTGCTAAAATGCAGTACCCAGCACCCTTTTTTTCAACCTGTGTATCTGTGTGATTATTATTTTGTTTTGTTATTTTATCTCCCATTGTAAAGCGTCCTTGGGTTTATTGAAAGGCGCTATAAAAATCGAAATTATTAATATTATTATTGTTGCTGCTAACTGCTATTATCGTTAATCGCTAGAAACACGTTTCACATAAACGTCAGTACTACTGTATCTATGCTCTAGTCAAGACTCCAAAATTAGGCATTATAGCTGTAGCTCTATGGAGCTATTATCCTGCAAATTAAATAAAACTACGTTTTCTATCTGCTCTCAAATCTTTCTCAAACAGTTCCTCCAAAAGCCCTATCACCAGCAAACGCATCGCCAACATCATAGAGTTTATGACCTTTGAGGTTTATAAGTACGCAGCACGTGGCCTGTACGAGGAGCACAAGTTTCTCTTCACTTTGCTTTTGACGCTGAAGATTGATATGCAGAGCAACAGGGTCAAACATGAGGAGTTTCTAACACTAATTAAAGGTAAGAGGAACATGTGAGCTATGTGCAGTAGATATTTCTAATCTCTTTGATTTTGATTCTTGAAGTTTGCTAGTTGGAGGTTTCTATGTAGAGATAATTTCAACCTTTCAAGGATAATAGCTGGCTCCTGAACATCATTGCATTTATAAACTACGTTGTCAGAAAGTCCAACCTGGAATTGGAAATACAACATACAAATGTTTGAAAATGATAACATGAGTCAGCAGTATTTTTTGAAATAGTTTCCGGAAGTTTATTTGTTTCTCCGACTCATCGCCCGTTTTTCACTCAACATTTTGTTGTGTCTTATTTTCTGAGACTGCCTACAGTACCTAGAATATACTTTTCTATTATTAGATTAAAAGAAAGACACCAAGTACACATACTGAATACCTGTCTCTGTGAGACTACATTCAAATCTCAAAATACAGAGTAGAGAAGATATACTGTAAGTCTTGTTGTTCAGATATGACTACTAACTCAAAACACCCTCCCTTTGTCAGACAAAAATTGCTACCTATTTCCTGTTTCTTAATTTTCTTTTTTCATTATTTGCTAAGCAGAGATTTTTTTTAAAGCTCATCTCAAGGTAAACATACATTTAATACTGCATTGGTAATGTAGCAGTTCAGTGTATAATACATATGAAATGCTTCTCAACACAAGAATAAGACAGTCTTCACCATCTGTCAGCTCCGACCTGCTGAACATTGACTCAGTATGACTTTAGTCTATATTTTTTAAGCTTATGTTTTCATGTTTCTTATATTGGAAGCATTCCTTATTTTGTGTTTGTGTGTGTGTGTGTGTGTGTGTGTGTGTGTGTGTGTGTGTGTGTGTGTGTGTGTGTGTGTGTGTGTGTGTGTGTGTGTGTGTGTGTGTGTGTGTGTGTGTGTGTGTGTGTGTGTGTGTGTGTGTGTGTGTGTGTGTGTGTGTGTGTGTGTGTGTGTGTGTGTGTGTGTGTGTTGCAGGAGGTGCATCTCTCGACCTAAAGGCCTGCCCTCAGAAACCAGCCAAATGGATCCTTGATATGACCTGGCTCAACCTTGTAGAGCTCAGCAAACTGTGGCAGTTCTCTGATATACTGGATCAGGTACAACACAAACATGCACATCTTGATGAATTAAGGTGTGCCCTCAGAGCTGAAATGTTCTCATATTTTTCACACACACGCACGCACGCACGCACGCACGCACGCACACACACACACACACACACACACACACACACACACACACACACACACACACACACACACACACACACACACACACACATCCAACCCAATCAACTGTCACTCACACAAATACACACACCCTTATGGGTGAGTGACAGCCTGGTGGCTCCCAGGGAGGTAAAAGCTCACTGCTCTGTGAAATGAGCTTAGTTTGGAGAAACTTCCACTCAATTACTTTTGGCTGAGCACACACACACACACACACACACACACACACACACACACACACACACACACACACACACACACACACACACACACACACACACACACACACACACACACACACACACACACACACACACACACACACACACACACACACACACACACACACACACACACACACACACACACACACACACACTTCTGCTCTTCAGAAAAGCGCTGTGCCTCTTAAATAAAGTGGACCTCCTCACTGGCTAATAGACAAAGACAAGTACCTCTCAATTGTCAATGTGTTCCACTTAATGAATGTACATCTGGTGGATACTTCTCTTTCCTGAATAGGTACTCATTAGCAAAGACGATATACATTCTAAAATGACTCACTGAACACTTTAATGTCTTTATAATTTAACTTCAAGCTTTAAGTGGAGCAGGTATAATTTCCTGTAGAAATAGGATGGCTATGTACATTTACCTAAGAAACTGACCGCTTTCTGTTGTACCCTGATTTAACAAAAAAACGTAATTAAATGTAATTGGGAAACCCTATAATATTTGATATACCGTACTTTTTGGACTATAAAGCGCACCTGCATATAGGCCGCAGCAGCTAAATTGTCCGTCTGTCTTGCTCTCGTTCTGTCTCTCGGTTCCACTTTTACTTTGGCGCGCTACCTGTCTCACTCTTTTCCGGCCTCCAGCTTTTCCTGCTGGAGCCCGCCGCTTAAAGGTGGCGGGCGCGGACCGGTCATAGAGCCCATAGGGTTAAAGGTGGTTAATTGTACCTGTAAAATCCATAGATTTAGGAGGTTCCCTAGTGGCCGTTAGCTGTACAACAAAAATGGGGGAAAAAGTCGCGGCTTATAGTCCGAAAAGTACGGTAGATCTAGGACACAGCTATATTTCAATTTGAGAAACTGGATTTCTTGTGATTGTTATATTCATTTACTGGGTCTCTAACAAGGCAAGGCAAGTTTATTTATATAGCACATTTCAACACAAGGCAATTCAAAGTGCTTTACAAAAATGAAAGACATTAATAGCATTAAGAAACATATTATAAAATGATATCTAAAAACACTCATTTAAAAGCAATAATATAAAATAAAGAACCAGCACCTTACTGTGGTAGAGAGGTTTGTGTGCCCTGATGAACCTGGGGGCTGTGTTGTCTGGAACCTTGTGTTCCTGGTAGGGTCTCCCATGGCAAATTGGTCTCAGGCAAGGGGCCAGACTAAGATTGGTTCAAAAGACCTCATGAAAGAAAAACCAAGAAGTGAGGATACCCGGCCCGGAGGAAGCCCGGGGTCCCCTTCTGGAGCCAGGCCCAGAAGGAGGACTCGTCGGCGAGCGTCTGGTGGCCGGGCTTGCCACGGAGCCCGGCCGGGCCCAGCCCGAAAAGGCAACGTGACCAACACCTCCGCTTCTCCGTCCCGCGGGCCCACCACCTACGGGAAACAACGATGGGGTCGGGTGCGCTGCCAGAAGGGTGGCAGTGAAAGCGGAGGGTCTCGACGGACCAGACCCGGGCGACAGAAGCTGGCTTTGGGGACGTGGAACGCCACCTCTCTGGGGGGGAAGGAGCCGGAGCTTGTGCGGGAGGTGGAGCGTTACCAGTTGGATCTGGTTGGGCTCACCTCTACGCACAACGTCGGCTCTGGAACCTTACTTCTGGATAGGGGTTGGACTCTATTCTTCTCCGGAGTTGCTCAAGGTGTGAGGCGCCGGGCGGGTGTGGGGATACTCACAAGTCCCCGGTTAGGTGCTTCGTTGTTGGAGTTTACCCCAGTGGACGAGAGGGTCGCCTCCCTACGCCTGCGGGTTATGGGGGGAAAAACTCTGACTGTTGTGTGTGCTTATGCACCCAACAGCAGTTCAGAGTATACGGCCTTCTTGGAGACCCTGGAAAGAGTCCTGTATGGGGCTCCTGAAGGGGAGTCTTTAATCTTGCTGGGAGACTTCAACGCAAATGTGGGCAATGATGGAGACACTTGGAGGGGCGTGATTGGGAGGAACGGCCCCCCTGATCTGAACCGGAGTGGTGGTTTGTTACTGGACTTCTGTGCTAGTCATGGATTGGCCATAACAAACACCATGTTCGAACATAAGGATGCTCATAAGTGTACGTGGTACCAGAGCACCCTAGGCAGAAGGTCCATGATCGATTTCGTTATCGTATCATCGGACCTGAGGCCGTATGTTTTGGACACTCGGGTAAAGAGAGGGGCGGAGTTGTCAACTGATCACCATCTGGTGGTGAGTTGGGTCGAGTGGCGGGGAAGCCTCTGGATAGACTTGGTAAGCCCAAACGTGTAGTTCGGGTGAACTGGGAACGTCTGGAGGAGGCCCAAGTTCAGGAGGCCTTCAACTCGCACCTCCGGCGGAGCTTTTCGGGCATTCCTGTGGAGGTTGGGGACATTGAACCAGAGTGGTCGGTGTTCAAAGCCTCTATTGCCGAAGCCGCGGCGGGGAGCTGTGGTCTCAAGGTCCTAGGTGCCTCAAGGGGCGGTAACCCTCGAACCTCCTGGTGGACACCGGTGGTCAGGGAAGCCGTCCGACTGAAGAAGGAGGCCTTCAGGGATTTGTTATCCCGGGGGACTCCCGAGGCAGTTGTAAGGTACCGACAGGCCCGAAGGGCAGCAGCCTCATCCGTGGCCGAGGCAAAGCAGCGGGTGTGGGAGAAGTTCGGAGAAGACATGGAGAAGGACTTTCGGGCGGCACCAAAGTTGTTCTGGAAAACTGTCCGACACCTCAGGAGGGGGAAGCAGGGAACCATCCAAGCTGTGTACAGTAAGGATGGGACGTTGTTGACCTCAACTGATGGAGTGTTAGGGCGTTGGAAGGAACACTTTGAGGAACTCCTGAACCCGACAACTCCGCCCTCTATGTTAGAGGCAGAGCTGGAGTATGGCGGGGGATCAACACCAATCTCCCGGGGGGAGGTCACTGAGGTCGTCAAACAACTCCACAGTGTCAAAGTGTCATGAGATCCGCCCGGAAATGCTGAAGGCTCTGGGTGTTGAGGGACTGTCATGGTTGACACGTCTCATCAACGTTGCGTGGAAGTTGGAAACAGTGCCGAAGGAGTGGCAGACCGGGGTGGTGGTTCCCCTTTTTAAAAAGGGGGATCAGAGGGTGTGTGCCAATTACAGAGGCATCACACTACTCAGCCTCCCCGGGAAAGTTTACTCCAAGGTACTCGAAAGGAGGGTCAGGCCGATTGTCGAACCTCAGATTGAGGAGGAACAATGCGGATTCCGTCCTGGTCGTGGAACGACGGATCAGCTTTTTACTCTCGCAAGGATCCTGGAGGGGGCCTGGGAGTACGCTTATCCGGTCTACATGCGTTTTGTAGACTTGGAGAAGGCGTATGACCGAGTTCCCAGGGAGTTACTGTGGGAGGTGCTGCGGGAGTATGGGGTGAGGGGGTCTCTACTCAGGGCCATCCAATCTCTGTACTCCCAAAGCGAGAGCTGTGTCCGGGTCCTCAGCAGTAAGTCGGACCCATTTCCGGTGAGGGTTGGCCTCCGCCAGGGCTGCTCTTTGTCACCAATCCTGTTTGTAATATACATGGGTCGGATTTCGAGGCGTAGTCGTGGGGGGGGGGGGGGGGGTCTGCAGTTCGGTGGACTAAGGATTGCACCACTGCTTTTTGCAGATGATGTGGTTCTAATGGCTTCATTGGTCTGCGACCTTCAGCATTCACTGGATCGGTTCACAACCGAGTGTGAAGCGGCTGGGATGAGGATCAGCACCTCCAAATCTGAGGCCATGGTTCTCAGCAGGAAACCGATGGACTGTCCACTCCAAGTAGGGAATGAGTCCTTACCCCAAGTGAAGGAGTTCAAGTATCTCGGGGTCTTGTTCTCGAGTGAGGGAACAATGGAGCGTGAGATGGGCCGGAGAATCGGAGCAGCGGGAGCGGTACTGCAGTCGCTTTACCGCACCGTTGTGACGAAAAGGGAGCTGAGCCAGAAGGCAAAGCTCTCTGTCTACCGGGCCATTTTTGTTCCTACCCTCACCTATGGTCATGAAGGATGGGTCATGACCGAAAGAACGAGATCGCGGATACAAGCGGCCGAGATGGGTTTTCTCCGCCGGGTGGCTGGTGTCTCCCTTAGGGATAAGGTGAGAAGTTCGGTCATCAGGGAGAGACTCGGAGTTGAGCCGCTCCTCCTTCGCGTCGAAATGAGCCAGTTGAGGTGGTTCGGGCACCTAGTTAGGATGCTACCTGGGCGCCTCCCTAGGGAGGTGTTCCAGGCACTTCCAGCTGGGAAGAGACCAAGGGGTAGACCTAGGACCAGGTGGAGGGATTATATCTCTTCGCTGGCCTGGGAGCGCCTTGGGATCCCCCAGTCAGAGCTGGTTGATGTCGCCAGGGAAAAGAAAGTTTGGGGCTCTCTGCTGGAACTGCTACCCCCGCGACCCGACCACGGATAAGCGGGAGAAGATGGATGGATGGATATAAAATGACATTTAAAAACACTAATTTAAAAGCAAAGATACATGAATAGAAGTTACAGTTTCCTTTGTTTTCCTTTCTGTCAACGTTTTCTAGAAGAATAAAGAGACAAAGAAAGTAGCAATATGCCATGCTGGTATAGAAAGGTGCAGTAAGACGTATGTTAATCCATTAACTTTGTCCTGAAGTAAACTTGACCAATATGTGAATACATTTAAATATTCAGCAGAAATTAAGATTGCTTTTGATCTGTGTTTTTTCTTTCTTTTTCTAGTGATTGATTTCATTATGGTGCTGTTTTGGCCATCAATCCTTGTCGTAATGTGTTTTCCTTCAACATGTATTGATGTTGTGTTTGGCATCTTCTCCTGTTCAGAGTTGATGTAATAGGAAGCAATTTTTTCTGTGTCCCTATTTCAGAGCTTTTTACACATTTCTTTCAGATAAGTCGTAATGAGAAACAGTGGAAGTCATGGTTTGATAAGGAGGCCCCAGAGGAGGAAGTGTTTCCAAACTCTTATGACCAGGCTCTGGACTGTTTCAGACGCCTGCTTCTCATACGCTGCTGGTGTCCCGACAGGACCATCGCACAGGTAAAAGGAGACATGTCTGTCTGTGTGGTTGCTGTGCCCAAAATAAAAGCGTCTGTCGCTTGAAACCAATTTTCACACAATCAGCTTTATCTCACTATATGTGTTTCCTCTTTCGTGCAGCTGGTGTTCAAATTAAATTGCAAACAGTTTCTACAGTTGCATGATAATGGATTTGCAACATTTTAAGGAAGTCATACTATAATTTTAATTAGCCTAAAGCAGCATGTTGTTGATCAAAAGATGGGTCAAAGCTTAAAAGTGCTTGTTTACTTTTATAAATGAGACTGGGCTCAGTAAAGATATTAAGTCTAAAAATCGCTTAAATTACTGTACAATAATATCTCCCTGGCAAAGTCTTTACATTACATTACATTGCATTTAGCTGACACTTTTATCCAAAGCGACTTACAATAAGTACATTCGACCAGGAAGACACAACCTTGAAGAAAACAGAATCATATAAGTACATCAGGTTTCATAGAGCCAAGCGTTTCAAGTGCTACTCAACTGGCTATAGATAAGCCAGTCCTTTATTAGTATATAAGTGCTCTGTTAGCAGTTCTTTGTTAGTAATTATATCGCTCGAGGTGGAGTCGAAAGAGATGAGTTTTCAGTCTGCGCCGGAAGGTGTGTAAGCTTTCTGCCGTCCTGATGTCAATGGGGAGCACATTCCACCATTTTGGAGCCAGGATAGCAAACCCACGTGTTTTTGCTGATGGGAACTTGGGTCCCCCTCGCAGCGAGGGTGCAGCGAGTCGTTTGGCTGATGCAGAGCGTAGAGCACGTGCTGGGGTGTACAGTTTAACCATGTCCTGGATGTAGGAAGGGCCAGATCCATTTGCAGCATGGTACTTGAAGGGACATTCATTTAGTAAAACGGATTTCCCTGTGGCTTACTTAGCCTCAATATGTGCAAGGCTAATGGGTATTTACTTCTAACTGTTGGCTCATGTATTAGCCCACTGTAGTTGAGCCTGGAGAGGATTTGTTTTGTTGCACTCATAAACAGTTCAGCACTTGTCCTTCTCTGACCTCCGGCAGCAGCATTAACTGAAAAGAGTAAGCCAGTAAAAAAGAACTCCTTTGAACTATTAATGCCGTTTCCAGACTTCTAGAAAGTAAATATATTCCAATATAAAGTTTTAACTTCCTACATTACAAGGCAGTAAACAAACACATCTACTTTGCCTCATTACTTTCCCTTACTTCTCTAGGCCCGTAAATACATAATGGTTGCAATGGGAGAGAAGTACACTGAAGGGGTGATTCTTGACTTGGAGAAGACGTGGGAGGAATCAGATCCGCGAACACCTCTCATCTGCTTCCTGTCAATGGGCTCAGATCCAACTGACACCATCATTGCGCTGGGGAAGAGGCTAAAGATTGAGACACGATATGTCTCCATGGGACAAGGACAAGAGGTCCACGCCCGCAAGCTTCTGCAGCAGACCATGGCTAATGTGAGTAAATGGTGTGGTCTTACTGCTTTATTTGTATCGTTCAGTGTTACAACAGAACAATAAGTGACAGTGTCTCTGGAAAAATGTGTTTTCCATTACCCCGTAACCTTTCAGGGTTAGTTGCTCACAAATATATATTTTACACATATATACCTATTTTTCAAATCTTTACTACATTATCACTTTGCACCCTCCAGGCCCTTTGTTTGAGTAAAATTGCCTCCTATTTCATGTTTCTTAATTTGACTTTTTTCATTATTTACTAAGCAGATATTTTTTTAAAGCTCATCTCAAGGTAAACATACATTTAATACTGCATTGGTATTGTAGCAGTTCAGTGAATCATAACTATGAAGTGCTTCATAGTTGCTTCTTGCAACCATTACCATCCTCTTGTTATTTGTCCATCAGGGTGGCTGGGCCTTACTGCAGAACTGCCACTTGGGTCTGGACTTCATGGATGAGCTGATGGACACAGTGACAGAGACAGACTTCGTCCATGACAGCTTCCGCCTTTGGATAACTACAGAGGTCCACAGACACTTCCCCATCACCCTCCTGCAGATGTCAATCAAGTTCACCAACGAACCACCACAGGGCCTCAAGGCGGGTCTGAAAAGAACCTATGGAGGTGGGGCCAATTTGGTTTACTTTAGTTCATTTTAATGGCGATTATAATAATTTCAAGGTCCCAAATTATTGTGGAATTAAAGTAAATGTTCCACAGATTGATCCTTAGTTGATTTTTAGAAGAAGTAACAGAATAATAAGCATTCAAAATAGGATGTGTTATTATTAGGAATGGGTAAATGATACCTTTACTCATTTTGGATTCACATGGACACCCACACACATTGACTTTAAGTAAGTCATATAATCAATAAATAAAGAGATGTGTTTGTATCCTCATCTGCTGCTTAATTCAGTGTATTTTACACCCACGTACTTAAAGCCTGTAAGGTTTTTGAATTTGTAAATGCAGGGTTTGTGTTTTTAGTCAGGAAGAGAATATTCCTCTTCCTCTTCCTCTAAAGGTACACACTGCGTGACTGGAATATATAATATATATTCTTTCGACTCCACTTCGAGCAATAGAACTATTAACAAAGCACTTATATACTAATAAAGGACTGGAATATATAAAGCCAGTTGAGTAGCACTTGAAATGTTTTTGCTCTATGAAACCTGATGTACTTATATAATTCTGTTTTCTTCAACTTTGTATCTTGTTGGTCGAACGCACTTATTGTAAGTCGCTTTGGATAAAAGCATCAGCTAAATGCAATGTAATATAAACCAGCTGTCTTTGGCTAGCTAATATCAGAAAGGGTTTTGTGAGTTTCCTTGGGAAAATTGTCTTCAGCTCTTCTACTAACTGCAATTGAAAATTGTATTTCTTTATCAGATTAGAAGAATATAAAATTGTCGATGGCATTACATACAGAATATTACACTTAATTTTCAGGGTGTGCAGATGTTTACAATAAATCTTCAAAGCAGCTGTTTCCCATCTTTATATTTTACAATTCCCAATTGAAATTAGACTGAACCTTCTGGATTTGAGGGATACAAAGCCTCACACATGGGATTGCTTATTAGTTGAATATGGCAGAGATCTTTTTCACAAAGTTGGAGAAGCAGTATGTGGATTCAGAAGATAATGGAGCTGATATTTTTTTTCCCCGTTTTTTTAAATGGAGATTTGAATCATTTTCCCAAACTTCATTAGATCTCAGGAAATCCCTTTGAGACGGTGCTTGTCAGTGATTTCCCAAAAGAGATTTGCTCATTTGCATTAAGCAAAGTTTACGGGTGTACTGTATGTATACATTACTGAATGCAAATGTGTCATATCTGGAGTCGGGTTCCGACAGGATTCATATCCCTGTACGCAGCACTGCAGTGCCCACCCAGTTAGGTTCCCAAGTGTGCACATAGTCTACTCAGCAGGCGGTAGCAACAAGAGTACAGAATAGTTCCAAGCTTTGAAGCTTCATTAATAATGTTGACATTCTCTCATGCATACACACACATAAGGAATGTGAGGAAAATATGTAATGATACTGTCTTTGAAGAAACAATGTTCTGTAGCTGTAAGGCTTTGGATTGCAGATCCAAATGTAGCCTTCCAAAGCTGGTATAGAACCACACTTTTCTGTAGCGTTCACTGACCTTTTAAATAGAGCTGCTCATGTATTCATTCATGTATCCCTCTCTAGGTATAAACCAGGATCTTCTGGATGTCAGTAACATGGGGCAGTGGAAGCCAATGCTGTTTGGAGTGGCCTTTCTGCACAGCACGGTGCAGGAGAGGAGAAAGTACGGGCCTCTAGGATGGAATATCCCCTACGAGTTCAACCAGGCAGACTTCAACGCCACTGTTCAGTTTGTTCAGAACCATCTAGATGACATGGACATTAAAAAGGTATATTCGATGCAAACTACAATGTAGACCACTATATAAACAAAAACATAGTTAAGAGATGAAGGCAACATTAGAAATGGATAGAAACCGTTCTTTACCGTGTCTGGACCAAGAGTCTCTTTAAATAAAGATGATGATGATGATGATTTAGTGCAGAAGAGAATGGTTTAAAATGCTCTATGATAGCATCATAGTGTTGGGATGAATGTGCAGCAGGTGGTGGTTGCAGTTGTTCTCTTACTCTCCCCTTTTCCATAACAATAACCTCTTATTGGGAAACCAACCAAAAATATAAAAGCTCTGCCACAAAAATTCACTAAAAATGTGTTGTTTTTTTTTTTCAAATGCTGTAGTGTGCTATCAAATATTTCCAGAAGTCCTGTTGGAACTTGGAACTGGACCATGAACTAATAACATTTAGATCGGAAGCTCCTCAACCTGTCAATACAAATATGGCTTCCAAGGATATTTCAAGCCTGAAGCAGAATCAATTCCCTATTGTCCAATTTCTACAGTTAAAGTTTCGCTTATCCTCATAGTTTCTGCCAAGCAAGAATGTCAAGACTTTTCTAAGGAGTTGATTCATTTTGGCATGTGAAATGAAAGAAAATTGTTTAATGACATTTATTGTAACCATTTCAAAAACTGTACTAGCCGTCCTCTTGTATTATAATTTATGTTATCTTCTCAGGGAGTGTCATGGACCACGGTGCGATACATGATTGGAGAGATTCAATACGGTGGCCGAGTGACTGACGACTATGACAAGCGGCTCCTCAACACCTTTGCCAAAGTGTGGTTCAGTGAGGAGATGTTCGGACCTGCCTTCAACTTTTACAAAGGCTACAGCATCCCAAAATGCTCCAATGTTGACCAGTATCTGACATACATTCAGGTGAGTTACACTCTAATGATTGAGTGCACACACCAGGCATTTGTAGAACTTGACATGTTGCTGAATATTCACTGTTATTCTCTGAAAAGTGACACTGACTTGATGATTACATGTATGTTTGCTAATTCAAACCCTACCTCCCTACATTTTTGTTCAAGCTCTGCACCTGTCATGTTTGCATTTGTTTCAGTTTTTTCTGTGTCGTCGTCAAGTGACATCACAAACAGTGAAAATATCGACATTAAGAGATATGAGGTTTCTGCAGGATGCCCACATTCGCAGTCTTGTCACATCCAGAGATGGAGTGCCATGTTTAATTGTTCGATAAAGTGCAAGCATGCTCATTTTATAACAGATTATGCATGATTTATTAATGTGCTTGTGTGTTTAACTGGTGGGTTTGTGTTTGCGTGTGTGTGTTCTGTATGTGCCTGTGTGTGTGTATGACTTGGGGCAGTTCCTGAGCTAGTTTCATTAAAGCTGGTTTCATTATGATGGATGCCCAGGGCTGCCAGGCTCAGCAAGCTTATTCCTCTGCACCGCCTCTCAAATAGAGAGTGACAAACACAGCGTTGAAGAACACACAAACATCTGAAATAAACACACACAGGCACAACATTCAAACACACATCCAATACACACACATGTTTATGCGTATCTAAATAAACTTAATACACAACAGAACACAATGTGCAAATAATTCCAAGTATTTAAATCAAATGCAGACTGACAGGAACAAAGTTCAAATTCCCTGAGGAAATAAATGACCCTGGTAAAGGACGAAGGGTATCACACAGTTTCATACACCCTTGTTTTGTGCTAATTGCAGTTTCACACCATTACATCATTATTGTGTGTTGAAGTTGAAAAGAGGTTTTCCCAAAATAAAACAAGTCTTACAGCAGTGTTTCTCTTTTTCATACCAAGGACCACTTAACTCCACAAATATCCAAAAACACATCGTTTTTTACAAATCGCCTGAAAATGGTACAAACAAGTGGCAACATGTGTGATGAAGGTGTTTATCTGGGCTCTATCATGCAATTGAAAGTGAAACTTAAGCTCGTTCCATTGCGGAGATATACCTGCGAGAGAAAAACTTAAATGTATTTATTTCAAATGTGAAATGTTACCAATATACTCACGGACCACTAGGGGGCGCTCACGGACCACCAGTGGTCCGTGGACCACACTTTGAGAAGCACTGTCTTACACGTCCCGACGGAACGTCGCCTCACGTCTCCTGCGTCTTGGCCATGTTTCGCACTGGAACCAAAGACTGTATATAGAGAGGCGAAGTCCCGCCCATCTACTTCCGACCCATGGGACCTTATTTCGGAAAAATTATGTATTGAAGTCAATGAGGAGAGAAAGATTATCTTTCGATCCCGTTTTAATTGTGCCACGAATTACACATATGATGTTTGTCAATCTTAAAAAATAATTTCCACGTCAAAAAAGTCACAGTTTGTCGTAAAACTGTTGAAATAGAGAACCGCAGTGATGCGTCCTAAAACCCGGATGTAAACTCCTTCCGGTTCCTTCGTCAAAAACGCAATGCAATTTCTCCATAGGATTTTGGAAAATAGCTCGAAATAAGGTCTGTGGTTGAAACACATTTAAGAGACGGATCACGTTTTGTTCAGCCGGATAATATCCACATGTCTATCCTACTTTTATAATTTCCGAAGCATAAATCTAGTCGCAAAATGCTAACGTTATGCTATAAAGGAACTACAGCAGGGTCGCTGCTTCAACGTCACGCAACTTAAGATCCATATTCAAACATACAGATTGTAAATGGTACAAGTTGAAGTGTTTGTTTGAACAGTTTGCAGGAGGCAGGTACTTGCTTTCAAGCAGAACAGGGCAAACAAACTTAGCGGGAGTGTTTTACGTGTTCGGTGTAATGACGTAAAACGGCCTGGACAACTTCTGTAGTCCTATTCAGCCACTTGTTAACAACCATCGTTTTTCAGACACGTAAACTCTTCAGAAATCACCAGAGGGGTCACTGCTGATGTATTTAGGCTGCGGCCACACGAGGACGAAAACGGCTAAACGCATAGGATTAGCGCAATCACAAACAAGCTTCCGTCCACACGCAATAGTTATCCGGATAGTGTCTGCCCACACGAGACCGCTCCGTTTAGCTCCAACCGCTGGAGAAGCTGCAGTACATATGCAGGAGCCTGTAGGTGGCGCTGTAACTTCCTCCACAAAAGCAGCGAAGAAGCATGGTTGTCATGGTTGCCCTTCTGTTTATTCTCCGCGGTGGGGGCCGAGGGAACCGGGCAGCGTTTTTCGCCAGTCAGCGTGTATTAAAGTTTAAATCTTCCGGACAAAATTATAAAAGTGCCGGTCAAAGGTCTTCTTTGTTATTTATTGAGCTTTAAAACAAATGAATAACGACTCTATATATTATAATAATAAAATACACGGAGCCTCTCTTTTTGTGTCTGTCTCATGCAGCAGCTGATCCAGTAATCAGTGACCCGGCCGACAGTAAAGAATAAACATATTTATAACTAGTTTAGGGAGTTTGAGAGGTAATTAAAATAGCTAAGGGTGATGATCTGACTTGAAGTGTGTGTTTTGCTGCAGCGGGAGGAGCTGCAGGTGAGCAGAGCTGCGTGTCTCCGTCCTGTCGGATTAGACTTCACTCGCGAGAGAAAGATAAATAATCTGAATTCAGGGTGCAGTTTACTTTGACGCGGGGGTGAGCAGCAGAGGTGGGGAGAGGCGGTGCTATTTCCTCATCATTCTTGCTGTAGATGTTGCACAAACAACCGTAGCATGGTCAATAGCGTCCGGAGCACGATAGCAACTCTGCGATCCGCCATTGTTGTTGTTGTTGTTGTTCGTGGCGAAACACTTCAGCAATGGCGCGGGGTAAGCGGAGGTGAGCAGAAGAGGTGGGGCTATTGCGCAATCACTATCAGTGATCTGAAAATGTTCGGATAGGGCGCACACACGGAGCCGTTGGACCCCCCAGAGAGTTGCGTATGCCTTTCTATCCACCTTGGGACCCGTTATCGTTTCCTCAGTCGTTTAGTGCCGTATTCGGTCGTCCTCGTGTGGCCGAACGGTCTATATGACACTAAACAGTAACGCAAACGACCGAATTCGTCCTCGTGTGGCTGCAGCCTTAATGTCGTAGAACAAAACGTGATCTGTCTCTTCAATTTGTGTCAAACACAGACCTTATTTGGAGCTATTTTCCCAAATCCTATGGAGAAATTGCATTGCTTTTTATCGAAGGAACCGGACGTGGTAAAAATGCTAACTTACTTCCAGGTTTTAGGACGCGTCACTGCGGTTCTTTAAGACTATGAAAAATCCGCAACTAGAAAGACTACAAATCCCAGAGTCGCGTAAGTGATGTCATAACTGATGTCACAATTGTTTTCCTCCACCAAATAAGAGATAGCTAAGATAAGATAACTTTAACAAGATGCCTGTGTGCTTAGTACCAGGTTGTTATCATACCAGCAATAGAGAACCGCAGTGACGCGTCCTCAAACACGGACACACACACACACACACACACACACACACACACACACACACACACACACACACACACACACACACACACACACACACACACACACACACACACGGAGAGGGAGGAGAGGTGTGTGCTGGTTGTGCACAGGCCTACACAATTGTTGTTCTATCACCTGAGAGAGCACCAGGTCCAGGGTTGGGAGGGTTACTTTATAAATGTAATCAGTTACTGATTACTGATTACATGGCTCTGAAAGTAATCCGAATACAGTTACAGTTACGTGTCTTAAAACGTAATCAGATTACTTTTAGATTACTTTTGGATTACTTTCTTTTTCCATCACAGATGGGTATGTTTTGGTGAACAGCAGACACAAAAAGCAAAAGGAAACTGAACGTGTTTTTACCGTTTTAATGGCTTATCAAGAGCACAACTGAAACATCACATCTGAAACGATGGAACAACATAATACACTTTTTGGGGATGCAGCTTGGGATGTGAGGAGTGAGTGAGGGACACGGCTTAGAACGGGCGTGTCGCCTTCTGTCCTGCCAGTGTTGGCAGGACATGAATTAAAATGTCGAACTCGGACTTCATTTTAAGGACATTTTGGCCAGGGGTTTAGAGCTATATTTGTTTAAGCACCGCATTGGCTAAAACAGGAGAGTGTGTGCACCAGTCTGCCTTGATCTATGTATTCATGTCTGTGACTCTCACAGTGTCTGCTGCCCACAGCTGTTTTATAGAAGCAACACCTCCTTCACTTCATGAAATCTCTGCAGCACCAGGAGGCAGCGGGAGGATTAACTCAGCCTCTGAGAAGACGAGTGCGCCGCGCAGTGCCTTTCACGCACCGCCTTTCACGCACCGCCTTTCACGCACCGCCTTTCACGCACCGCCTTCACTGTGTATACCTTCAGAAATAATCATTAGTAAGGCTAAAGAGCGACCGCAGGCTGATGTGTTTTAACCACACACACACCTATACACACACACACACGCGATTTAAACGCAGACTTTTGTTCCTCCATGTTTTTGTTGTTATTGTTTCACTGAGCGAGCGGACCCGCGATTTTTTTTCAAACGCTTTTTGGTCCATCTGCGGCGGCTCTGATGATTCGAATCGGCTGTACCTACTACTAATGAATATTACATGTTGAGAGGAAATCTTTCCACCAATAATTCCAATAAGTAATCCAAAATGTATTCACTTCAGGTTTACGAAAGTAACTGTAATCAGATTACTCGTTTTTCAAATGTAACGCGAGCTGAATACAGTTACTTGATTTTTGTATTCTGATTACGTAACGCCGTTACATGTATTCCGTTACAACCCAACCCTGACCAGGTCACATGCTGCAGGACCTGCTGGTCTGCTGCTGGAAATGACACACACACACACACACACACACACACACACGCACACATATATACACACATACACCAATCTCGGGGCTCCCTGGTAGTCACACGGCTCCATAATATAACTGGCAAAAATGTAAGAATTCCATGCATCGGCCTACAGTGGGAAAATGGTATAATCTGTTGGAATAGAGTAGAAATATCAAATATCACTACTTGTCTTCTAAAGGAAATGTTGACATTACAAAATGCATGGTTTTATACTGCAATGGCAGTGAGATCAAAAAATGTGGTCTGAATGGAAGTCAATGAGGCATTTTTTTGAGAAATTAAATAATTAAAATAATGAAAAAAATTCCTGACAATGATTGAATGTTTGGTAGTTTTGAGTACGTTCAAAGTTGTTTATGTGATTCATGAAAAAAAAAAAGTAGAAAAAGATATTGATGTATGATGATTTAATAGCAGTTGTTTGGGGCGTGTACATTTTTGCCACGAAGGTGTCCAGAGGTAGTATCTGACACTACGTAAACAAATAATAATGCAGTGAAATCAATTTTGCTGCTAATCTTTGACACATCCAAGACTCTAATAAACACCAAAGTTCCATGCCTCTACTCATTTTTTGTGTTTTCTTTTAAGAGAAATTAAATAATTCAAATAATGAAACAGGCATTTAAAGGGTTAAAATCGAATTGAATGTTTGGTAGTTTTGAGCACTTTAGAAGTTGTTCAAGTGATTCATGGAAAAAAAAGTTTTAAAAAATATTGATGTATGATGATTTAATAGCAGTTATTATGACCGTGTACATTTTTGCCACGAAGGGGTCCAGAGGGTGCAAACTGCAACACGAGAGTATACAAAACATGTAAGAGTAAACGACAATGGATTTCAAAAATTTGACTCAAAAGAAGACTTCTTGCAAAAATCCATGCCAAAAGCTGTAACACAGCTGAAATGATCACCAAATCAAAAAAAAAAGTCTAGGAAAAATGTACAAAAATGCCCGAGGAGGGCACAAGGGTTAATTAGCACCGTAACTTTCATGATATCATTTCTCGGTCATAATCGGTTGTTTCCGTGAACGGCCGACTGTTGTGTGACGGCAAATGCTGCGGCCGCAAGGCATTGTGGGGCAGCATTTTCTCCTCTCCTTTAGTCAAGGGAGGTCCAGTGGTTCCTAAGCTAAAGGAGGTTATAAAGGAAGTTTGAAACCTCCTTTCCTCTAGAGAATTCGAACGGCACTTATCATAGCTGCCACTGAGGGACTTCCGGGTCATTTCACTCCGTTAGGAAGGTTCCTAAACTAAATGGACTGTTCGACTTCAGCCTTAATTAGTTCTTATTATACATCCATGGTCTCTCTCCGTTGGTGCGCTGGGCTAATGCTAATGCTAATAATGCTAATGCAAGCAAATACAATGGCGGTTCCACAAACATTTTCAGAGTTTTACGGGGCATGGTTTGCAATTCAGAAATTGGAACTTTTTTCTCCCCAGGAAAGTACCACCTCTCTAGCAGGGACTGAAAAGGGGGAAAAGTTCTCATGAACTAAGTTCTCTTTTTGGTGTGAACGCAAAATCCCAGGAACTATCGGAACTAAAAGAAATAAACTTGCCTTGCCTTGCCTAAAAGGGAAAAGTACTCCGGTGTGAAAGCGCCTATTGTGACGTTAGCTGTCTGCATCGTCGAGCATAACAAATTTAAATCAACAATATCAATGCATACAGTTACCTAACTAGCACACTAACTAATGTACGAGGATGACCTTATTTTACCAACCTCACACAGAAGCCGTTTGTTCTACAGTATAATCCTTCTTAATGTTTTACACTTCTCTATTATGTTTTAACTTGTATGCTACGATACATTTTACAGCATAGGTAGACCAAATGTTATGCATGTGTCTATATGAATCCACGAGGATGTCAACAATCCTGTGGGAGCCATCAGGGAAGTAGTATGATGAGTCAGGCAGGACCACAGTGATAGGTTCAGCCACGACTCGAAGTCCAGGACTCAAATCCAGAACTCAGGATACAGGATCCAGGACTCAGGACTAAGGATCCAGGACTCAGGATCCAGGACTCCAGATGCAGGACACATGATTCAGGATCCAGGACACAGGACCGCAGCAACAGGATTAGCCACAACTCAGGATCCCGGCGTAGATAGACACCAAAAAGAAATTTGGGGGAAGCTGGGTTATTCAGAGAATGAGAGTACACAGGTACAGAAGGAAGAAGTAAGGTGTCCCCCGACAGTCTAAGATTGTTGTTTAATTGCTGATATATTTATGATGCACGTCACATATTCAGTTTCGGCGGCATTTCTTCCAGTTTGTCCAAAGGTCTTCTAATCAGTGCTCTATAAATAAATAACTACGGCAGATCTGTAATATGTAATGCAGCCGAACCGTGTATTACAATGCCGTTATGTGATGACTTTCAAAGTGAAAAGCAAGCACACTCGGATTAAAGTATTATTATTTTTTTTTTTTTTTGTCGCATTAACACCATATACCAACGTGCATTGCGGCTCAAAAATCCAATCACCGAGCTTAAACCATAACTGAGGATCTTGGGTAATCAGTTCAGTGGGTGTCTATCTGTTTCCGGTTATTTTATTTGGAAATGCAGTTCCTGACGGACGCCAAAAAAGCCTGAGATTATAGAATTAAACAAATAAATAAAAACAAGGATAATTGTGTGTTATTGTTGAGTAAATAACAGTGTGTTATTTAGAAAAGAATAACAAATTAGAAGCAAAAAAATATAAAAAAATACAGATTTCAGTATTCTAAGGCTCTGAGCCCCATTTATTTTTCTCGCGGACGGCAAAAAAAGTCAGACATTATACTTTAAAACAAATGATAATAATCGTGGCTTGATATTGAGTAAGAACATGTTTTTATGAACCACACAGCTTCCGGTCTTCCAAGACCTGACCGGACAAAAAGACGTGGTGCAGGCACGAAACACACTACCAATAGAAATACATTGCTTTTAAAATCGTTCTGTGTGACACGAAAAAAAGGGGAAAATCATGTTGGCGAACACGAATCAATAGATTAAATATTGTGACTATAACACAAAATGCCGTGAGACTGGGTTGAATCTGAGTAGGGCGACACAACGTTCATCGACGGCATGACATCTATCGACGCCGAAAATGGGCTTGGTGTGTAAGGACCTTAAGGGACTTTATATGCAATAGTCTGAATTGTCTCGCTGTAGTATTCGATGCTCCAGCTTCCTTCCATCATTGAGAGAGACACTAACGGCAATTAAAGCAATATCGTCTCTCCTCCCTGCCCCTGATTTGACATCGGCTCACTTCTTGAGTCACTAAAAATCAAATATCCTCATTACAATATCTTGGGCCCCTGATTTGAATCCAAAAGCCTAGACTTTACCTCAATTAAAACATCATCTATGACAGCTGTGTCACCCTTATGAGGTCATCTGTTTAAAAAAACATATTGTTGAGCAGCTTTATGTGATTTCTTGCAGCTCTCTGACCTTGTGAATAAATAATCAGCCATGAATAGATAGGTGTATTATCTTACACATCTCATACAACCACATAGGTGGCAGAGCTCCAAACATTAGTAACATAGTCAAGTAGGACCTTTTTCTTGGTTGTACGCCCACTGAGCGCAATTGGCTGGAAATGTGAGAGGGGGGGGCTGAACTTATCACTGCATTGGGATGTCACAAATCTCCAACATGTTACGCACTGGCAGTGAAGAGCTTCACTGGAGGGGGGAAAGAAGCAGCTGGTGACACTTTGTGTATCAGAGGACTCGCTTGGCTGTCTACACTTTACCCTGGCCATCAGTGGCTGAGCGGTGACCAAAACTGCAGTACAATATGAGGGAAATATGTAATAATACTGAGGTAAAAAGAGTTAACCAACCTTAAAAAAAGGCATCACAAATAAATTCCACATAGTTAAAGACAGTTCCCCCATAAGCTCTGCCAGGATGTTTCTGCCAGCTCAGTGTGAGGTGATAAGCCACTCCATGGGGCACTGCGGGAACTTAGGCTCACTAACAGCACTTTGTTGTGAGAGTAGAGAGAAAGCCTCTTGGCTATTTCTTTTTGACTATATTTTTACGAATGTTCTGAGAGATGAAGTGACCTCTGGGTCAATAACAGTTGCTCTTTCTCTTTTGCAGTCTCTGCCAGCCTATGACACTCCAGAGGTGTTCGGTCTCCACCCCAACGCAGACATAACCTACCAGTGTAAGCTGGGTAAGGACGTGCTGGACACCATCCTCAGTATTCAACCCAAAGACAGCTCGTCAGGCGGGGGGGAAACCAGAGAGGCTGTGGTGTCCAGGCTGGCTGACGACATGCTGGAGAAACTGCCTCCTGACTACGTGCCCTTCGAAGTAAGCCTACGTATATATTTGTGCATATATGTGCATGTGTTCACCTTGAACTGTGTGTTTGGAAGAGTGAAGCATCATGCAATGTTCCCCCACTCACCATGTGCGCTCTCAAAGTGGCTGGTGTGCTGCAGTCAGAGAGGTGGGATGTGTGTTAGTGAGGTGATGGAAGGGTGTGTGTGCTTGAAACGGTGATAGACGGTTAATGTTTGAGACAGTGATAGACAGGGGGGGAGAAGTAGACTAGAAATAGAGGGGTGTGAATAACGCTTTGTTTATTCTGGGTTATCTTTCCTTTTTATGTCACTTATGAAGAAGTGAGGTGAAAATGTGACTGGTGTGAAGCACGTCATGGAAAACGTGTCAATGCGCTCCACACCCTGTCTCCACTTTCACTTCAAACTATCTGCTGGCCATCTGTCTGATTTACAGTTTATGGAAGCAGTAAAACTGGATAGTCCCCACAAAAAAATATGTTATAACGAGATTTACAATGCACAAATAAATGGAGGTAAATACAATAATGTCATCATAGAAATAAAAGGCACATCTATCATGGGCTGCATTGTTAAAGAAACTTCAACAAATTAATATAATCTGTCTATCTTGTTATTTTCTGTTTCTGAACACCATTGAAAAGTGTGTAGGTATTATCTAGATAAAACCTTCATGCAACACTTACAAAGCTGCAAACGGACCAAACAAATATCTTTTTAGAAGGTTGTTTGTGGTGTTATAATCATTCCAGGAACATTTCCAGCTCGTAAACATGTCTTTCTATATCGACATAGCGAGCGTGTGTGGGCTCATGCGTCTTCATTCCATAGATATAAATCCTTCAGGAGATTCATTAAAGTTTTATACTCTTATTTGATTCAAACATTTCCAGGTGAGGGAGCGCCTCCTGAAGATGGGACCTTTCCAGCCAATGAACATCTTCCTGCGTCAGGAGATCGATCGGATGCAGAGGGTGATAGTCCTGGTCCGCAACACCCTTACAGATCTCAAGTTGGCTATCGATGGTACCATCATCATGAGTGAGAATCTGCGAGACGCCCTGGATTGCATGTATGATGCGCGCATTCCTGCCCGCTGGAAGAAGGTTGGTTGAAGAAAACCTGTTGAATTACAAATGTGCACCCACTGTTCCCTTAACTTGATGTTACTCACAGCCATTCTCTTTTTCTCACACTGGATATATGAAAAGTCTTTTATTTTACTTTAAATGATTTGGATGCAAACACATCACAACAAAAGCAGAACCCACTCGTTATTTCTTGTGAAGCCTGTTCTGACCATGAGTTTCTTTTGTTACTTTTTTAGTTAAAAAATAGCTTCTTCACAAATGGCATAATCACCCTGCCTAATTGGACCTCTTATTATCCTACTGAAAGCTATTAACACCTTTTGCTTTCATTAAATAATACTAACAGGCCACTTAAGGGAGCTTTGAGGCACTTAAGGAAGCTACATTTAATATCTGCAATGTGTTTTTAAGTGCTGGTATATTTTCTCTTACGTTATTATTGTTCTCATGTAAATCAAAGGTTTGTTTGTTTCCGATAACAGCAGATATATCTTGCTTGTTTAAAAGGAACACATCATCATCAGTCAACCTCTAATCTCTCTGCAGCCCACACAAATGCTCCTTACCTTTTTGTTTCTGTACTCTTGTATCCACAGCACGCAAATCCATTTAAGTGATAATCGAAAGTGACTCTTCTAACATACAAGTACACCCAATTCCAGGAATATTAATATTGAGAGAGGAGGAGGAAGAGAAAGCAACAGAGACATTTTACTTTTCCTGTATCTTTTATTGAAATCATAGTGTTGGCATTCAAGTCATGCTCTGGTAAACGTTACATCATTAGAATAATTTAGACATTAATGGCTTCTCGAATGGGATTTAGAGTTTTTTCTACCTGCACTGCCATCTGCTTTTAATACTTGACTGCTTTGTTGCATTCTAATCTCTTGTATTGTGTTATGCTGAATTCTTTCTTTCACTCCACCAGGCGGTCAGTTCTTCTTGTCTCCCTGTTGTCTTCTCCTCTGATCCATCTGGAAGACAGTTGTCTATGTTTCGTTGTAAGGTTTTCTTCATAAGATAAGATGGTACTTTATTGATCCCAATTTGGTAAATTATTTGTGTTGCAGCAGCATAAAAAGACAAGGCATTGTACAATAACAATTCAAAGACTAGAAATAAACAAGAAAGTATCAAATATATATGTTGAATTTAACAAGGTATTATATATACAAATATATATACATAAATATATGACAGAAGGAATATTAATGTTAAATATTAAATATTGAGCAGATTATCAGGGTTCTTACGGTCATTGAAAACCTGGAAAAGTCATGGAAATTCGAAATGCTAATTCCAGGCCCTGGAAAAGTTATGGAAAACAATATTTTTCCCAAAGTTTTGGAAAAGTCATGGAAATGTAATTAAAGTTGCATCAAATATAATTTATATTTTATCTAATCGCCAAAATAGTAATACTATAATGATAATAAATACTGTATCGTAAAGTAATGAAACGTAAAATGGCATTTAACTGACGAGGTATTTTGCTGGTGAGAGATTTGAGTTGCTTTAGCAAACTATTTGATTTGTTTTAGATAGGCACAACATGTTTCATATGCAGACCTTATTTTCCTGTTCCATGTTGAAATAAACCATTTTCAGTGGTACCGCTGAGAAAGAGTAATTTTTTTGGTCATGGAAAATTAGCTAAAGGTGATGGAGAAGTCATTGAAAATCATTGGTGAAAAAGTGTATGAACCCTGGATTATATAAATGTAAAATGTACAATGTGGTTTTATTCCAATAGAAACTATGGAGCCTCTGCTCCACCACAAATTCTCTTCCAGCCAGAGGTAATTTGTTGTACAGAGTTATTGCAGTGGGCAGGAATGTTTTCCTGTTCCTTGTGACAGCGGAGCTGCATCAGTCTGTTGGAGAAGGAGCTCCGTTGACTGTCCAGCTGCAGGTGGAGAGGATGGGTGGGGTTATCCATCATGGACAACAGCCTGTTCAGTGTCCTCCTCTCCACCACAGCTTCAAAGGGGTCCAGCTTGATGCCAATGACAGACCCAGCTTTCCTGATTAGTTTATTGATCCTGCTGGGGTCACCGGCTCTGATGCTGCCCCCCCCCCCCAGCAGACCGCAGCAAAGAAGAGTGCACTGGCCACAACAGAATGGTAGAAGATCTCCAGCATCTTGCTGCACACGTGGAAGGATCTCAGCTTCCTCAGAAAATAGAGTCTGCTCATCTCCTTCCTGTACACAGTGTCAGTGTTGATCCTCCAGTTCAGCCCATAAGTGCACTTCCAGGTACTTGTAGTCCTCCATATCAGCCACATCCTCTCCCAGAATGCACAGGGGCTGTGGAGACGTCCTCTTCCTCCTGAAATCAATGACCATCTCTCTGGTCTTGGCCACATTCAGAAGCAGATGATTTCTTCCAGTCCACTCCACAAAATCACCCACCAGCGCTCTGTGCTCCTCCTCCCGTCCATCCCTTATACACCCTACCACTGCAGAGTCATCTGAAAACTTCAGCAGGTGGCATGACTCAGAGTTGTATTAAAAGTCTGAGGTGTATAAGGTGAACAGGAAAGGAGACGGCACAGTCCACTGTAGGGCTCCTGTACTACCAACCACCACATCATGTTGTTGTTTGTCTGCTTTTCAGGCATCGTGGGCCTCCAGCACCCTGGGGTTCTGGTTCACGGAGCTGCTTGAGCGGAACCGGCAGTTTCAGGTTTGGATATTTGAAGGGCGCCCCAACTGCTTCTGGATGACAGGCTTCTTCAACCCACAGGGCTTCCTGACAGCCATGAGACAGGTAACACGGCATCAGGCTACATGCCTCCTTACCCAGCGCTGGGGAGAAGGCCAGATGAAACACATTTATCTTTTCTTCTAGTGAATCCCACTTTTGATTAATGAGTGAAGATTACAAAGGGATGTAATCTGAATGTTTAACACTATTTAAGATCTTAAAGGTGGGGTAGGTAATTTTAAAGAAACCAGCTCGAGTGCGCTAGAATTTGAAAATACACAGCCGGGAAAAATCTGCCACTTCCTTACAGAGCCCCTCCTCCTCCAACACACACGGACGCGCACATGACCAATGAGGGCACGAGATAAGTTTGTGCACAGATGGAAGGCTGACAGGCAGGTAGGCCATCCAGTTACTTTAGCCGGGCCGGCTCAAATGATTGGTCGTGCTTTTTACAGTACTACGGCTTCCACAGATGACATTTTTTTATGGATTTTTTGTCAAAGCACTTAAGATATTCATTGCTATCGGGATGTTAAGAGCATTCCATGGAATATGACAAAGTGTATCTCCAGCCGGTTTCTCAAACTTACCTACCCCACCTTTAAGGCATGCCCCTGTTGTTTATGTATTTGTATTTTATATTTTGTTAGAAAATCCCAAATATATATAGATTTGTTATATTGTGTTACATAAATAAAATGGACATACATTTCTATTCAACTACAAAAAACAAGTGATATGCATTTAAGAAAAAGCATTTCCCATTTTCTGGTTAAGACTTATTATACATTAATGAACGGTGACTTTTCAAGTATAAAATACAGCACATTTTACATTTAAGAATACAACGATCTGCTTCCATTTAAATAAATATTGTTTTATTTTATGTGGACAAGTCGCGCAAATGTTACGAAAATATAAACCTCCGGCAGAAATCCCTCTAGTGACAAGAAATATTTAAAATTGTTAAAAGTTAGACCTATCACATTTATCAATCTTATCTATTGTACATGTATAATGACATTAAACGATTCTATTCTATTCTACCCCTGGAACTAGCTAAACTAGTTATACATATGTTTATTATTTACTGTTGTGTTGGGTCACTCATTCACTGGATCAGCGAGCTGCATGAGACACAGACGGGCTGTCAGGTGAGGGAGAGAGGAAAAGAGAGACTCCGCTTATTAAACCCGCCGTGTTATTATCCAAAGTTACTGTAAACTTCTGTAGTAGTAGTAACTAACTAGAGTCTAATCTGTCAAAGGGAGAATCTAGTCATTTTTTCGCCCAATGTTAGTAACTGTAGTGTGATTACTGAATTTATAACAGTAACGCGTTACATTTACTTAATTTATAACAGTAACGCGTTACATTACTGCGTTACCGAAAAATGTAATGTGATTACAGCGTTTGTAATGCGGTACACCCAACACTGAACCTCATACAAAAGGAATGTAACTGGCAGCTAAGAAATGTAAGGAGTTCAATGCATTTTTTACATTTATAAATACATCTTTTTCACAAATGAGTGTTAAATCTTGTAAGTGCGGTTTTATTTAGAAACTTTAAATAGTTGTATGAATTAGAAATAATTTTGGATCAGCTTTTTACATCTGACTGCATTCTAGTTTTATTTAGTTTGAAAAATCCCAGTTGCATACTCTTGATCTTTCAGAGGTCAGTATTTTACAGAGCAGGGGTTTGTTGGACTTAGTTCCCAAATATAGTTCTCCCGGGCTTGTTTACTGCCTTCTCACAAAGGCAGCGTTTGTTGGACTGGTGGAATCACAAACTGCCTGCTCTGATTCTGTGTGTAATGGGACTCAAACTACCGGCTAAGCATCTCATCTTCTTATTTTCAGACTCAATCCATTCTAGTGTGCTGAATAATTAAATGAATATGTATACATTGTGCCTTTGCTCTTTTTGAGGAGTTTGGTATTCATTTACTTTCTTTTGGCTTCTCTCAAACATCATGAATGGAGTATAGATCCCTGCCATACATTGCTTTATTTACCTCTAGTACAGCCTTGTTCTCAAAATCTATATTTTTCTTTGGGGGGGGAGGAGTTGCCAAATGTAAACTCTGTCACTCCCAGTATCTGCTGTGGTATACTGCCCACATCCCTGCCTTTACCTGGGGATGTGTTCCTGCACCTGTAGGAGATCACCCGGGCCAATAAGGGCTGGGCTCTGGACCGCATGGTGCTGTGCAATGAGGCGACCCGATGGATGAAGGATGACATCACCCAGCCCCCCGCAGAGGGAGTGTATGTCTACGGCCTCTACCTGGAAGGAGCCGGCTGGGATCGCCGCAGCTGCAAGCTCAGCGACTCCAAACCCAAAGTCCTTTTCGAGATGATGCCTGTGATCAGGATGTACGCTGAGAATAACGGTGAGATTGAGTTTGTTTGCAAAATTGACGATGTGTCTGAATTGAAACTTAATCTGACTATGCTAGAGCCTTAATCCTGTCTTTTTTTACAGGCTCAGTCCTTCAAGTCTTTGTCAGTCTGAGTCTATCCCTTTTCTCTCCTCCATCCAGGATGGAGTGATGTAACATTTAAATGTCAAGCAGACTAAGTGCTATTTATTTTGTCTGGGAATAGATTAGCAGCAGTATTTTGCACAGTGTTTGTTCTGGATAAAACCAGACTATATTCAGGCTGTCAGCAGAGAGAGGCTGTCTGGGGAAATGAATTAATGATCCAATGACACACTTAATGTTGTTTGTTTACACCCTTTACCCTCCCTGCTTTTCCCACAAGAAGGCTGGCTGTTGGGATGGAGTGTGTTTGTGTGTGTGAGAGCTAATGCAAAGGAGACAGGAGAGGGATTTGTTCTGCAGTCAAGTGGTTGCAAGAGCATCTATGAGTATGTGTGACATGCATGTGTGAGTCTTGAAAACCCCTCTACTTAATTGTGACCCTCTCCCTTAAAAGAGATAATATCCTGTGTATCACCTCTGGAGAATAGGCTGTTTGTGTGCTCGTGAAAAGGATTGTTTGTTTAGGTACTGTTTGGGGTCTGGAGTCGTAGTACACTCAAGTAGGACTCCACACTCGACATGCTTGCCTATAATCCCGAGAACAATGCAGTGGGGCTGTGGGAGTAGTAGGAAATAACCACATGTTCACTTAATCTGAGTTATTCGCCTGATTTGTTCCTACTTTGTTTTGTTGAACGCAGCTGTGTGTGCTAATGGCATCTCCTCACTGATTTTAATTTTCATATCTCTAGGTATAAGAAGTATAATTAGGACCTTAATTACGAGATGATTTTGCCTGTTGTTGTTCTGTTTTCAACTATTATCAAAAAAGTGTAATTTGCTGTGTATTGTTGGGTATTAAGTGACACTTGTTTGTTGTTATTCTTTGTTGCAGGTGTGAAGGACCCCCGTCTCTACTCTTGTCCAATCTACAAGAAGCCAGTAAGGACTGACATGAATTACATCGCAGCTGTAGATCTGAAGACATTACTTCCTCCAGAATACTGGATCCTGCGGGGTGTTGCACTCCTCTGTGATGTCAAATGATGGCTTCATGTGGAAACACTAATCTTGTACGTTAGACATTATTAACTTCCTATCAGTCAAGTTCCCATTGTCCTAAAGTCTACTGGATAGACAGCTGTTAGCATTTCTACCCCTATATAATGTAAGTATTTTGTTTTTTGTAAGATTTAGTAATCTTCTTACTTTTTTCCACAAAGTGGTACATTGTGACAGTTGGGGCACCAATGGTAAAACATGTGCTTTCAGACAATGGAAAAAAAGCTATTGAATTATCCATGTAGAAAGAATCTTTTAGAACAACAGCAATACCTTACAGTACATTTTATAGTAATCTAAATCAATTAAAAAACACAACTGCTACATTTGAATCCTCATTCTAGTTTTGTATTTGTTCGCCTAAAGACAAAGAAAGCTATTGAATGAGGACTGAAGAGCAGCTATAAATATCTGGATTACTCAGACTGTTGTGTAATTTCAGTATTTCTGGAGTTTGGTCTTGTGTAAATGTTGCTCTAGTGTACCTCGTACTACTTGCATGAATCATCTAGATCAGGTTAGATTACAGTTAGTTTTTATTTGGTCATCTTTGCAATTATGTCACACAGATAAAAGAAGAAATGCATCATATCATTTCTTTCTGTTTACATTACAAATGTGGTCCTTATTTTAACACCTTTTAATGTGTTTCCTGGGTTTTATTCATTTCTAGCAATAATGTTATACTGAGATTCAATTGAAATCATGTCATGTGATACGCCTGAACGCGGCGGGCAAATAATAACACTCAATAGAACTGAAATACAAATTTTAATGAAGTTTATACAAAAAACAATGGCATCATCAAAACATCAAAAACACTTTTTGGGTTGTATTTTCTTTTATAACAAAACCACTGTACAATATTCACTCTAAAGCTACCTTGTACACTGCTCAGGCCCAGGTTCCCTGGATGAAAATCATTACACTAAAATCATCTTTTGTGACCAGTAGTTTTACTATAACCAGAACTTTAAACTTGAAATCCCTGCAGCCTTTCTGAACAAAAACAATCATCTGATTTTTACATTTCCAGCAGTCATCTGACCTAGGCCATAAAGACTTAGCATATTTTAGTGTTGTAAGCTTTCAATGAATACAAGATGATTAAAGTGCAAAGACACTTCTAGGAAACGTGGCCATGCATGAATATCACAATATATTCATCGTTTTCTGTATATGCTTTTACTTTCATAGACTGGCTGTGAAATACATCCAAGACTTCTTGCTTGTAACAAGGTTGATGGAGTTATGTACACACGGGTGTGTCTCCTTGCTGCCTGGCTGTGTTTTTTAAAACAGAGCCAGATTCACCTTTTCAACAGAGCTTGCACTTTTCCCTTGTAACACTTGTCCTTAGCTTTTCTCTTGACATCAGATCTTCACTCCGTCTCTTTTTGTCTCCCTTTTTGAAAGGTGTGGTTAAGCTGTGGGCACGCAAACTGCTTTATATCCATTAAACCCTTCTGTATGATTGTTCACACTGACATTTTTGTCTTTTAAATGCTCTTCAAGAGGTCTTTCTGTACATTGTTTGACATCCAAATGTACTGTGTCCCGAAAGTGAACACTTAATGAATTCTGTTTTTGATGTGTCTGGCTGAAAAAGAGGCTTTTATGGCAAAGTGACTAGCGCAAGCCTCCCGCAACTGATTCAGAATACGACACCATTTTTAGATAATTCTCAGGACCACTTTGGCTTTTCTTGATCCAACCTTCCAATGTATTTCATGGGTGGTTGCCTTTTTGCTGTACATGCTACACTTAGTTAGATACAGTAAGTGACTAAATGTATACTACAGCTGTGGCAAACGTAACTTGTAATGCAACATTAAAATCCGATTCCTTTCCTCCTCACAGCGCAGATCTGGTTCCTTCATGTTTCCCACTGTGCAACAGCTTTGAGAAGATCACATCTCCTCTATCTGTTCATTTAGTGTCAATTCAGCATATTCCGAACAAGTGTTAGGGCATCACATTCCCTTGGGACAGTGAGCGGGTCATCTCTGTGTGCACAAAGTAGGTCTTGAGCTCTCCCTTTCCCTTGACGTTGATGATTCCTCTACAAGAGCACATGTAACCGAGGGTCAGAAGGATGCGACTCGTCTCCTCCGTCACCTGCAGGGAGAACCACATCGGTGAGTCTATTTTCCTATCTTACACAACCGAATGTATTCCTGCAGGCAAATGTACTCAAATGAATACATTTACAGACACAGAGGAAGCTAAGAAACTTTTTCAGAGTATGTGCCAGATAAACATTTCTCAATTAGACGCCGTGGGTCAGTAATCCAGTTCTAATAATAAATTCATGACTGGTGTATTCCCATCATAAAAGAAACATCACTGCTAATGCATTAAATTCAATTTGTACATTTCAAAACATTGAGCACATTGAGCACAGCAGTTTCCAGAAAACTCTGTGGGTTTAAAACTACGAAAAGCCAGTATAATTACTTAGACTTTGCAAGATGGGAAATATGTATATGCTTTCTTGGAATAAATCACCATTTCTTATTGCCTCTGCACATCTTAACATATCAAGAGGCATTCCTGGAATTCAATTGAAATCCCTGCAGATAAGCTGCAGTGCACAGCAGATGGTTCCATTAAATGTGTACATGCTGTAATGCAGGTGAAAAACCATCATATGTTATCAGCGCCGGGGGAACATTTCAGTTTGTAAGACGTTAAGATGATGTCCTTTCTGCCTTAAATACAGTAGCAGAGGGGAGAATAGTTTTATCATTAAAGCATCTGCACTGACATTTAAAATGTCTTAGTACGAAAATGGAGCAGTGCTGCTGCCTTGAAAGAAACGGTCAACTTCTAACACAATGTGATGTTTGACAGATAAGGAGACTTCTCAAACTTCTTTGATGTTGAACAACACAGAACATAGTCAGGGCTGGACTTATTCTTTATTATTGTTATTATAACAAATCCCATGATTTCTTTTTTTAGTATCTAGTCCATCTTGATACCATCAAACTCCCTGTACTGTGACTTGAGTCACACACATATAGTTGTGGTTTTAAATAAGTCTGATTAATTTCCTACTGTTTAGCATATGTAATATATTTCATATAGTGATAGTATTAGTAAAAGCAACTTGTGAGTGTATACGGCAGCAAGATGTTGTATTAAATAAAAAAAGGTCCGATGGTAATTAACATCTCATTACATTATATTACATTTAGCTGACGCTTTTATCCAAAGCAACTTACAATAAGTGCATTCGACCAAGAAGATACAAACTTGAAGAAAACAGAATCATATAAGTACATCAGGCTTCATAGAGCCAAAACATTTCAAGTGCTACTCAACTGGCTTTAGATAATCCAGTCCTTTATTAGTATATAAGTGCTTTGTTAGTAATTGTATTGCTCGTGCTGGGGTGTATGGTCTCACCCAGTCCAACAGTGGTATTGTTGTTTGCATTATGCAGTGGTCTCTTGGTTAAAGAGCTAAGACTTTATCAACCTCTTTGTAAATAGATCATTGTTAGTCTCAATTAGTTTGGGGCTTTTCATTGGATGTGATGAAAAATAAAGGTTATCAGAGAAAGAATGTCTTATTATATTCACCTGTATTTTCCCTAGGACTCCAGTGCTGTCCATCCTGCTGGCTACATTCACTGTGTTCCCCCAGATATCATACTGTGGTTTCTGGGCTCCAATGACTCCAGCTATCACTGGCCCATGGTTAATACCTGACAAAGGACACCAAGCCATCAGTAAGCATCCCACAGTTATCACAGCTACATTGGCAGGTTCTCATTTCTGATCTAAACGGTAAATGACAGTACACTGGACATAGCAGGAGGTGCTCATTTAAAATGTCCAACATAATGAATACATTTTGTGATGTGTTGAATTCTGTATAAAAGTGTAACTGAATTGGGAAACAGCAAGCACATCATTATTTAGTTTCTATTTCTGATTTCATACAAGAACAATTGGAAATTCACTTTTTGAAATGACTTATTTATTATCGAGTGCTGCTCCAAAAATCCTTTAGCAAGAATCAGAATAAACCAAGCTTTTCACAAGATTTCATCAGAACATAAGATGAACTAAATGCAGCTGAACCCTTAATCCCAGACAGCAGCGGGATGTGCCGCCACACACACGCACACTGCTGAGTTAATGGAGCATCCCATGCTGCGATCTTTGCAGACAGGTTGTGGTATTAAACTCTGACCCCCTGCAGTGAGCTGGGACCTGCCTGCAATGCTTAGCTCTTGAAATTGTCCCTTTACGCTTGAGTCAGCCTCTCCCTCGGTTGCCATGATTATACTTGTGTCTTGCAGCAAACATCAGTTTTATTTTCTTCGTTATTTAGACATGTACGCATCTCTCTTTGTTTCTATCTCTATAATGCAATTACCCACAGAGCACCAGCAGTATGGGTACTCTACAAATAGAAAGAAATTGATGTAGGCCTATAAAGGCTACATGTCCACTCTCACCCAACAGCGGGGATATTTCATCTAATTTATGCATTTTGACCTCTAATAGCCAAAAAGTATAACTAGGGCAAATATGAATATTTGTACTATGTGGGCCGTAACATCATAATGGATTCAGGGTTATGCAGAAAGCAACACACCATTGCTCAGTTTCCATTGTGTAGCAGGAAAAATATATTTCCCTACATATCTAAAAACGAGCAATTACTGCAAACACTTATCATTCAAGTGGCTTTAAAAATGTGAGGTTTCAACCGGCCTAATGCAGTTCAACTGTGGATAAAAACGTTTTTTAGTAGCTGAAATATCATTGAATTGAACCATTAAATGTAACTTCAGTACATCACTCACCAACTCTGAGTTTGAAGTCATTGAAGGAGTGTTTGTTTATGACATCCAGCTTCCCCACCAAGGCAAATGCAAACTCCAGCATGGTCCCTAAGTGCATGTACTGCCTGTCGTGCTCCTGGGTAACAGGCAGGAAACAAAACCAGCAACAGAAATTGTAAGGCGATGTTAAAGACTTAAGGAATGACATGTGGTGGAGAGTGATTTGTGTGTGTGAGATGAGCCTACCTGTAATGTGTACTCAGGCCCAGGTGATGCGTTCAGCCCAGTCGCAGCCATGTAAGTACTGCCAATAGTCTTGATCTTTTCAACGCCACTGAATTTGGGTTTGGACAGCAGCTACACACACAAATACAAACACAACAGCTAAAACAAATGAGACATACTTTATGGCAGAAGTGACATCCATATAGACAACAGCAATCGGGTTGGTAGAAATCTCTTCAAACATTAAGACACTCTAACAGGAGGTTGTAGTTTGCACATCAAACACATAGTTCATAGTGTTTAATTACTGAAGCCTTCAGAAAATCTCCTGATTTATAGCATTTCTGACGCCCTTGTAGAATGTTAAAAGATTAAGGGTTATTCACCTCGTCAAAATCAGCAATGATTTCGTTGAGGAGCCTGAGGCACTCTAATCCCTCTTTGTTGACGTCAGACTCGGTGTAGAACTCTTTAAAGTCTGGGATGGAGGCGAACATGACACACACCAGGTCATAGGACTGGTGGTACAGATCCTGTGCGACAAAATACAGACGTTAGTTAGGACAGCAAAATAATGTTGTAAAACTGATAAGCCACAGACTTGGATGAAAAGCAGATGAGACATTTGGATCATGTGGTAGGAGATTTTTGTGTATATTTAAGCTTGAAAATATTCCAATAAAAACCTTTGGACCAGATGGGAAAAGAGTCATTTGCTGACTATTCATTCAGAGATTTTGCTGCAGAAGCATTATTCTTCTTTGAACTTGTCCTCTAAACTTCCTAAGTCGTACAATTTAACTTTTCTACAGTTAACACTGTGAGGAGCACTCAAGGGATACAACGGGAGCCAGAATGATGAATGAGAACGAATCACAGGCAAGTCAGCAAATTCACCCAGACGGCCTCCCAATGTTCTGTTATTGTCACTCATAATGAATCATTCCAATACTACACTATGAGTGCCAGTTCCATTTAAAAAATCTTATGAGTTATATATACAGTTTACTTATTTTAAAACTAAACATCTGGAAAACAGACGATGACTAAACCTGCAGTCTTTCCATTCATTACAAAACACTGTTCTTTCTACACGTTAATCCTCTATAGCACAATCTGGTTTAAAATGCTTCCCGTTTTTACTGGGAAAAAATAATCTTTGGTTTAAATCATTACATGATTTTATCATGTAATGATTTAAACCAAAGATTATTTTTGGGGTAAACTGCTTTTGCAATGTCTCATAAAAGCACATGAATTAATGTAATGGATCTTGGCATAAAGCTACTAATACTGCATGACCTCTATGAAACCACAATACATCTGTCAAGCAGCAGTTTTTCAATTCACAAATGTACATGTGTATGTATCTATAGTACATATCTATACTGAAAAAAAACAGCTTACTTCATTCTTCCAGTTGCGTGCCAGGAAATGTTCTGCAACGTGTGCCGGCAGAACGTTCTCCAGCAAAACCCGATTGAGGTTCTCCATCGTTTCAATCTCCTCGCACTCCTTCTTGAACTTGTTCTTCCACAGAAAGTCTAACCTACAGTAATATTCATTCTGTTACAAGAGGACACAGAGGTGAAGAGACTGAAGGTACAGCTGTACAGCTTGCTTCCATCAAGTCACAGAGACAAATAGAAACAGCTCAACGTTTATTCCACCAAGGCTCAGAAAACAGAAAAAGAAAACGTAACAAATCACAAAAACTGTCAACAACAAATGAATTGGTATACAAAAACATGATTACCAGCACATCAATAAGACTTCTTGATGAACACAGTGAAAGGCAAGACAGGGTGACACATTGCAATACACAATGCCTGTGTCTTAGAAGTACACAATGGCCATATTTCACAAAGAGGATGCATCAACCAAGGAGAATCATAATTGGAAAATGATCTGATGGAACAATGATCATGCCTAGAAAGTGATATGATTCGATATTAGAAATATAATTACTTGATACACTTAAATAAAAAAAGTGGGGGTTGGTACAAAGACAATGTCTGTATGTACTCTTTAAACATGCACAGTGCAATATACACAAGAATGAGCAGATATTAATAACTGGCATCTGTTATTTTGGCTGTACAGACGGATACATGCGTGCCTGTCATTGAGCTGGGGATGTCAGTACTTTGTCTTCAGCAAATATATGAATAATTAACTCAAAGTCAATCTGCCTGATTTCCATGTTTTGATATGTTGCATCATTTCCAGCAGCTCTTATGCAGGAAGGGTCCCGGCACATTTTGAGAGACAGAAGCTTTGAGCATTGACAGACACAGTCAGTCCCCAAAGGGAATTCAAAATGTGTGTCTACAGTTGTGGAACGTAACCAATTTCAATCACACTCAATAATGCATGTAGCAAATACATTCAGTATACTAGGATGCCAAACAACGTGTGATGTTGACACACTTGGAATGTTCTATTAATGTATTCCTTGATGTAGTTTTGAACACAGGAATCATGGAGTTACATCCATGTATGTCTTGATGATACAACCACAAGCTATTAGGTTATTTATCTGGAGATTGTTTAGCGCTGGAAATTGGGCGGTAATGGAAAGTATAATGAAAAGACGATATTTTATCAATCATCCAGTCCTGCGTACTCCTATACTTTAATTCCATCAGTATTCTCTTGTGGACAAAGTTAAATCCCCAATGGGAAAGAAAACGTGTAGCAGACATGCTCATACTTTGCAGTAAAGCCCAGGAGATCAGACACTTTCGATTTAATGATAAGCTCCAATAGAAATATTATCCTGTCCTCTGCCTTATCTTATTGACAGTGTGCTGGGGCTTCATCCTGTATTTAAGTATTTTCTAAACCAAATAAAGTACACATTCATGTGTGCAAACACTACATGGAATACACTTTATGTACTGTATTATCTTCTCTCGGCTATGTCACCACCAGCTTTGCAGTTTACATGTAAATGTCTTGGTAATAAAAATGTAAAGGATCCTAAATGGGATGCTTACTGTTCATTTAAAAACATGTAGCAGCTAAGGATATACTGTAGCTCCAGAGGACAATAGTGCCCAAGTTCTACAGTAAGTGCCCTGCTGTGTAGCGTAACCGAACATAGCTGGAATAAGAAGCCCACAACTCTCCAGAAGGACCATTCTCTGGCCCCGGCTTCTCCTGGCTAGTACATCTCACATTCTCCCTGTGCAGCTTCAGAATAGCTGAGGTAAATCACTGGTCTCATGATGCCTGCCTTGCACAGTGCAGCACAGCAGCCGAAAAGCTTAAACGTCTCTACTTTATTTCATGTATCAGCCGGGAACAGAAGCTATTATGACTCCTTAGCTCGGAGGTGATAACATACAGTATACAGTATAATATTTAGATATGATGAAAATGGTAGTGTCTGGAATCCAATTCAGTCTGCATTGAAATGTAACTACAGTATATAGTTATAGTGTGAGAGACCATGAAGGGTTAAAAAGATTAGAGATCATGGAATCCCTCAACAGCAGCGATATGACAGGGATGCAAGAGATATAGCGTGGGCTTCTCACAATGGGAAAACCACATGGGGGGAAAAGGTCATTGTGAAAACATACGAGCAAACATGACTAATTTCACAAAATAAAACCTGTCGAAAGTAATACAGCAGCAAATACACAGAGAACAAAGTAAAGAGTGCAAAGGTGATGCAAGAGCAGAGCTGAAAACTACATTACTTTTTTAGCCGTCAAGGGGAAAATGTGTAGACAGACAGACAATGACATCACTCAGGCTATTATAGTGTGGACTTACCTGTCTGGCAAGCACGAGCAGAGTGATGAAGAAGATGAAGAGGGAGATAGAGCCCATAGTCTTCAGGTCTTTGAGAACTCCTGGTCTTGAAGGGCAGAGGAAAAAGGAAGAATGTGTTTGTGCATGGAGAAAGAAAAAACTACAGTAAACACATAAAAAGAGAAAGTAGAGTAAAAGTGTGGGTGAAAAAGATAAGTGAGGAAATGTAATTAGAAATGCAGATTACAATCAGTACTATGAGGTATGTGTCACATGATTGGGAAGCAGAGCATTTGATCCCAAGCTGTCACTTGGTTAAGATTGTCACTTCTGCTTTACAGTGACAAGAGCTAGTTTTCTTTCTGCAGTCAAGTGGCTGCGCGGCCATGCCGGGTGCGGTTTCCAGGAACAAGGAACGCTTTCAAAAGGCAATAAACAACGAGACAGTGTTAGCCATCTGCAAAGATTCAGCACTATGAATGCACTTCAAGCTCTCTGGTTTCCACCCTCATAACCCTGAACGTAGGACACCTGTTCAGGGCAGAATCAGGCAGCCAACCAGGACACATCTGATGTATGGCTATAGCATCCTGTGCATGCAGACACTCAAAACACTAAACATGCTGTCAAAGAACTGAAGTGATGGTTAAACACATCTATTATACATTTAACATCTACAATAAAGCTTTCTTTAATAGCAGTGACGTTTGAATTTAGGCTCTGTATGTGTGATAGGGCTCGACAGTGTTGCATCCTAATTTCTGCAAGCACATTTAGCATATTAATGGACTCTTACTCTTATCTAGGGCAGAGCTCGGCAGAGAACAAAATCAGCCTGCAAGTTCTGCACTTGCCTGTTTCCTTATCCAACCAATTCTTTACAAATAGTGAGTGGCAGAGAGTGAGGGCAACTGTTTTCACAAGAAGAAAGCATAAGGATGGAAACCTCATGGACAAAGATTGCTTACTGCTTACCTAATTATTGTGTAATGAGAGCAGACTCATACAATATACACATGTATCTACAAAGCAGTCACATGCACATGCTATGTAGGACTACAACACTAGATATTGCAAGATCATTTAGGATTGAGCTGTTTATTGAACTCAGGAACAGCATGCAGCATCTTATTAAAGCTCCTCCTGACTACAGGGTTGCCAGTTCCCACACTGATGATGTGACTATCAAGAGACTCGGTGACAATGGATGTACTGGTTCATTTACGGAATACAAAAGGTGCCATGGCTTCATGTAGAGTGCATGTGTGAATAAATCAGGCACATGATTGGAAACTACCAACAAAGTCACCAGCTATTTTCCTCAAACCACTGCTATCTGGGTTCAGCTCCACACTGATAGAGCTCAGGACATGTTCTCATGATGTGTGGGGTTAATCAGTGTTTGTTACGGTAGGATAATGAGCGCCTTATGGGCTACAGTACCGTTGGTTAGCCAACTGTGAGAGACACCAGTTCCTGCATTACATCAACATCTTGTTTCACCCACAGTCCTCATCTCCAGGGCATGTTGTCTCATCAACGACCAAATATATATCTATATGTCCTTTAAAAGAAAAAAACAGCCAAAGGGGCGTGTCACTGTGCCTTTGATTGATATCATCTGGCAGACTGTCACTGCCACTGTCTACTTGGACTTTTTATATCTCCCATTACCCTGCCCTGAACCAGCTTAGTTTTAAAATGATACACCATTACAAACTGTTCCCTGTGTGCTACATTTGGGTTCAAACACTCCGGGTTAGTGAACTTGGATTTTTTTAACTCAATTAATTCAGCTAGACGAACATTATAATTATCCAGTGCACACTCACAACGCATTTCTGACATCTCTATGACTTTATATTCAATAAATCCCCCCCCCCCTTCAACCGAAGCTGTGGTGAAAACACAGATGACCTCACTGCAGGGTGAGTTCAGACTATTTGCATTTATGTAATACTTCATGGGTTGCTTTTTGGTTGAATCCATGAGCCAAAATCCAGAACCTTGTTGTAGCATAACATTACATGTTAGACGCTTTTATCCAAACGACCTACTGTACATACTCAACACTGTGGGCAATCCCCACAGGAACAATTTGGGGTGAAGTGTCTTGCCCAGGGACACAGCGACATGCTGACTGCAGTGACCCCCTGATTCCAACACCAAGGCTCTATCCACTGTGCTACACACCTCCTTTAACACCTACAATACTTTGACCAGGGTAAATCAACAGTGCATGAAAAGCCTGAATACAGAAGGTAAAAGCCCCCGAAGGGACCAAGCAGTAGCATGCGAGCAGCCATCATTGATTTGCTGATGTACAGTCTACCACATGTTTCCAAGCACCATCAACAGGGCCTTTGAGTAGAAATATGAGAGAAAATATTGGCATTGAGAAAATTCTATCTGGATAGTTCCAACTCTTCCGGCCATCTAACTAAACGAAGATTTTGAGGTGGGCATTTTCTCTTTATATTATGGTTATCTCCAACTTCCCTTTGTCTTCTCAGGCGTGATTCTCTTTGCATCTTTAAAGGCATTCTGGAACAGTTTCAGTTTGTCACCTACCTGTCCAGGCTTTCCGTCTTGTACAGAAATCTGCTATATTCATCCAGCAGAGAGGCATGTGTTTGTAGAATAATGACGTTGTAAACCACCACGGCTGTCAGCATGATAATCATCTTCAGCTCATAGTTTATCCTCAGGAATACAGAGCAAGAGATGAGGCCCAGAATGCAACTGTAAATGAAATACTAGACAGACAGAAAACAAGAGATATATTGTTTTATTTATTCAATTTATCCAAAATGATACTGAATAATTCATATAGAAATTATAAGTTTTACTTACAGGAAGGTAGAAGTTGTTTTTGTCTGTGTTGACCATGAGTTGTCCATTTGGGTAAAACAGTGTTTCATTGGATGAATTGTTTACAGGAACGCGGGGCAATGAATTGTCTTCCAAAAAGAACTACAGAAAGAAGGTCAACAGAAATAAAGCATTTGTTAAATCTTTGTTCAGGACAGAAACATTTATGAAAAACCCCAAACAATCGACATGCAAATTAGAAAAAAACACCGTCCCTGTCTGCCTGCCTTGCACAGCAGCATGAGGAAAGACAGACTTGTGTAGTTCGTACTAGCAGGAGGAAAATAGAGTCTTAAGATAAGAGGTCAATAGTGGCAACCATTCAATAATGTCCTTTAATGTGAACCTGCAGGATAAGATGAGGATTGGCTGCCCCACTGAGCAAAGCCAAGTTAATTTGGCTCATCCGCCCGGAGTGACTGACCCGCGTCAGGCGCAAAACAAGATTATAATCTCTGGAATCGATTTGTGTGAAGGTCTAAACCGGCTCCTCACACCATGCTTAATCACGCAACTTCCCAACAAGCCTCAGGCTACTGTTTCACCTTTACCCGAGCCTGTTGTTCTCTCCACACCACTAAACCACATTTAGATCAATCCTGAACATTGAGGCAGAAGGGTAACGTAATACAATATTCTATCACTACATGCAAATTGGAAAGCGTCTATTATGCAAAAAAGCCATATTGTTAATGTTTAAAAAAGGCATTTGATAACCTGCTTGGCAAAAGAGAACAATACAAATAAGACATTTTCCTGTAGAAATATTTAGCTACTTTCAGGCATAATAAACAAAACAAATGGAAAGCAAAAAGATAAATTCTACATTAAAATGCTGGTGCATCCACAGCCTCTAACCATGATGAAAGACTTATTTCCACATTTGTTTGTATTGTTACAAGAATGAAAGATTAGAGTTGCTTCAGTATTAATTTAAGCGTGTTTGATGAATATAAAACAAATGTAGACATCCCTGGTTTCTAAACATCATTTAAGGCCAATTTATTGTATTTATTTGTGGGTCAACATTGCATTCCTTTGGCTTCTAATTACACTGCAGTTACTAATAAGGAGGCTGCCATCTGACAGATTGTGATACTTTGTTCTTAGTAAAGCCTAATTGGTGTTTGTGCTGCATAACTGGAGTACCTGCAGACAATAGCTTACCATGTTGAAGACTGCCATTATGAGTATCAGAGCTGTGGTTGTCATGGTGAGAGTGATACGAGGCCATGGCTTGTTGGCAATAATGACTGATGACCTCATCAGCCACATCCAAGAGGTGGAGGAGCTTTTACTGCAGTGCTGCGGACACACACACACACACACACACACACACACACACACACACACACACACACACACACACACACACACACACACACACACACACACACACACACACACACACACACACACACACACACACACACACACACACACACACAAATACAAGAGTGCATGAGTCCAAGTGGAAGTGAGCTGGGATATTAAAGGTCACACACAGGAGAAGCACCAAGGAACACACGCCGATGTGAACTAATTAAAATAAGTAAATAACACACATCAGCAGACATGTGCAATAACAAATTTATTATTTCTGTTGAGTAAGGACAATTACCGTGCAATAAATTAAACAATACATAACAAGCTCACAGAGGGAAGCTTTTGTTGCTGATTAACTCCTAATTGCTTCAGCAGTCCAAATGGACATTTCAGAAGGCAGACATTCATGAAAAGAGGGGGCCTATCAACTTAATGGTGCTTGCTGCAATCTAATTCAGAAACCAGCAATAACAGCGCTCAAAAATGACCAGTTCAAGTTATTCTGTTATGTTTAAAATAATGTAAGCACGCCGTATGTTCAGTCTTCTACAAACCACTCAGAATTTCTGTAACAACAGTGTTTTAACTTTCATTTGAACCAAAGCATTGCTGAAGGGTTTTTTAACTAGCTTCCTCCTCCTGCTTCACTATAGTCAAATCATTAAACATTAAGAGCAGTCCACTATGCTCTTCATTTTAACCAAGCAATATTACCCGACATTAGGATTTTAATATGTTTATATTGTGTTTATTACTGGGTTTTCATTGATGCAAGAGTAAAATCTTCCCATGCCTCAGCAAATGCTCTGCGCGTGTTACAGTCCATTACCTTCCCTCTTTGCAGCACTGCCTTCAGCTGAATGTGTCTGGTTGTGAGACAGTGACAGTGAGAGCCCAAATCATTTGAGTGGTCTTCTCAAAGCAATATCTGAGCATCGCTGGGGCTGAGTGGATGTGACATTTGAGTTGCTTGGGGATGTAAATTACAATAAAGTAAGGATGGCAGAATGTGTTATGCACCAGCAGAACTACCGGAAATGTAGACCGAGTGGGGCACGTTTTGTTATGAAAACAAGGCACATGCAACGCAATTTTAAAACATCTGAGTGAAAATTAAAGGCTAATTAAGAGACTCTGCTAGGGTTGATTTAGGTAAGAATGGTATAATGACCTGTTCTCATCCCTTCCTCAGATGTTCAAATGGTACCAAAGATATATAGATAGGAATATATGTATAAAAAGGTGTGATTGGGATTTCAAATCTTGTGCTATAGCTAACAAGACTACAGCATTTGGTAGTTAACAGTCCTCAGGTAGATTTTTTTCAAAATGTAACTGAAATATTGGGCATGTTGCATCGATAGCAAGCTTGTAGTAATATGCTATTTCGGAGATTAAGAAACAATTTTGTTGACAATCTCCTGACGACATAAGGTTACAGCGAAATAACCCAATGCTCATGAAACTTTACCGCCACATTGTGTCAAGGGAGATACATGCACATTGATTTTGCAGTGTAATGTTCCTATTCACAAAGGATCCACTGCCTACAGGCTGATTGTGGTTAATTACACAGGAGCCCTAAAGTAAGACAGAATAGGTGTCTGCAAATTCCACAGTAGTAAGCAACCACACAGCATGAACAAAGGCGAAGACTCAGCAATGACACATAAAGTACACAAAAGACAGCAGGAGTTGACTCAACATAAGCTATCAAGTGTTGCGTTTTGTTTCTGAGCTTTGGGCAACATCCACAGGGAGCACAGTTCAGAGCCGAGCAGCAGATTCACACTCCCACAGAACTGAGGATCAGACAGTGGGTGCAGTGGGGTGTGTAGGCCTGCGGCTTGTTAAGTTTTATAGCTTCTTTAATGTTTCAAAAGTCACGTCTTCCTTCTTTTTCCCCTCATTCTCTTTTCTTTTTCTGGCCTTTTATTCATTGTTACTAGACTGTGATGACTGCAGAAGAGAGCTGAAGGAGTGTTTGAAGCATGGTTTGATACAACTGCAGCGGCAATATCTACAGACATGGCTTCGCTTTGAAAAGCTGCAGGGGCACATGCTGCAAACCCCAGAATGAAAGATGCAGTGAATGTATGCAGGTCTACCTTACCCAAGCGATAAAGGAATAATTCTTGCCTAAAACAGGTTCCAAAAGAGTGGTGCGCTCTGGCTCTCTAAAGATGGAGAGCACCTGTTTCATGCACAGGGTCAGGATTCATTGCTGCCTCAATGTCACACGTTACACTTGTGTAAATAGGCCATTAGGCTGACCGGAGGGGTACTTGGACCACTCATGTGCCTTTGGTATGACATAAGGACAAACATTAAGCACAGAAGTGAACCGTTAGAGAGCGGGCATTTCCTGGTTAAGAGAAAGGTTTAAAAGACACTTAAAGAACACTAGAGACGGGCAATGCTATAACAATGATGTTTGAAGTAAATGCATTTACTCACCAGGAAGTGTCCTATAAAACATATGAAGAGGATCAAGGACAGGATAATAAAAGCCATTCCAAAGGATATTCCCAAGACAATTGTCCTACAAATAAAAGAATGTCATTAAGTTTACCAAGTTCAGTTCAATGAAAGATTGATGACATTGTACAAACTGTAATAAGCACTAGCCTTGGCTCAAATAATTGTATTAATACACAGAAACCTAAGCAAGGTGTAAATGCATTATAATAAATACTTTACTATTATTATCATTATTATTGTGTCAACAGTCATTTTACTTCTATAATAAAAACATACATACTTTGGAAGGACGAGAATCTGCACAATGAATATGCAGAAAAAGATCAAGCAGGCGCAGGTGACATAGTATTTGAATGCCGGCAAGGTTGTTGCTCTGTACTATAGAAGATACAAAGTACAAGGTCAAGTTTCAACAAAAAGCCTTTAAAACTGATATCAAAGCTATTTCAAAAGCGTCTCAACTAGGCACTCAGACATCACAAGTATCCTTGTAATGTACAAGATTTCAGGGTAAGCTAAGTGTAGGTAAAGGAACAAGCAGTCACACTATGTTTTGTTATTCTCTTTGAAATACTGCGGTATTTCTGGAGACGGGGGAATGATCCCGATCTCCTTTATACTGCCACTTACCTCCTTCTCCAAGGATTTGTTGTGAAATAATAACGATATTCTTTGGATGTCCTCAGACTTGAGCCACTGCCTGCAATCATAAACAAATTGTTTCAGTGTCAGATAAAAAGAGAATACTGGCACCAAAATTGAAGTTTATATAAATGTTGAGGCTACAGTATGTTGTGTCAGCAGTTATGGTTTTATAAGACATTTGCACATACTTTACTTTTTTTACAAAAATAAATAAATAAATAATTATATTTTATTGAAATGACCCTTACTTTTGTGAGTTAATCCCATCAAAGGTCCTGATCATCCTCTCATTAAGTTCCTCCTCAAACCGTTTCTTCTGAGACTTTGTTCTTTAGGGGATAAGAAAAAGAACGAGACAGAATATCCTTTAAGTTCACTTGATATTAGTCACACACATCAAAGCCTCTAGCACCAGCCTAGTCTATTAAAACATCTTGTCTCTGTAACTTAATAGGATGAGCATAATCCTGCCAAAGAAAACTGTGCTGGAGCTGTAAAGTGAGCAGCTTGCCTTTCTGATCTCCTCTGGAAGTGATACTGGCCCATTGGCACATCCTAGACACAGAACAGAAGAAGAGAGACGTGTAACGCCACAGCTGAACCCCACCATCAATTAAATAAGATGTGAGTAGCAAACATTACACACAGCGGTGTTGATCTTCCCGTTCTCATTAGTCATGCTGTCTCTGTGGTGCAGGTTGGCGAAGGGCTTGGCTGCTCCCCAGGACTCCAGGTAGCGGGTCATCCTGACGGAGGCCCTCATTTTGGCTCCGTCTACAGTGTTCCTGGGTCGGTACTGATACTGTGGGCTCCGACGCTCCACCTGTAGAAACGTGGGGTTAGTGTCATTTGAGTACATTTTATTCACTGTCCAATATTAATCTGCCTGAATGTAATGCACGTGCAAGGTACCTTTGGGTTGATGACAAAAAAAGTGATGACTCCATGTTCCTTTAGATAGGGGTCTCTTTCTTGCCCATCCCCATCTTCTACCTTATAGGATCCATTCAGGTGCTCTAGTGTCACTGAGGTGATGTGGACTCGCCTGGAAATGACCAAATCAATCAATGGATTGGTTTCTCATGAATATAAAGGAGACATCTGGGTTTTTTGTGATGAAGTTAGGGTTTCACCAATCATTTTTGAGAATTGTACCAGAATAGTGAGGCAACCCAAATGGTAACACGTGATTTACTTCTGCTCCACTCACCCTGGAACACCTCCTGCTTCCATGTGATTAGCCAGCGTAACATCATGTGACCACACATCATACTGCCATTTCTGAAGTCCAATTACTCCACACAAGACATTCCCAGAATGCACACCGACCCGCATGTTAATGTCCACCCCGGTGGCATCTCGCACTTTCCTGTCATGCAACAAAAAACAAGTCGTCTTAGTGTTGAGTAACAGGTCAACCCCAACACCACATCTCTTGTTAGAAAAGAGGGGAGATTCCTCTCTCTATTACCTTTATGGTGTTCATTTCTTATTTCCCACAGTTAAACCATTCTTTTTGAGGTCTTATTCTCTCCATTTATTCTCTCACAGTCCACTCCCCTTCTCTCAGACGATGCCCAGAGGTGAAATAGGATCTCACACTTACCATCAGACATTTGATGCAGCTAAATTGGCAATCAAGAAAAAGCCTCTACATCTGAGCTAATGGTTAGCAAGCACTTATCGTCATTACATAGAGGGACGGTTCAATACACGTCATTAAAAAAATCACTGTTTAACGGCAAATCCAAACAATCTTTGAAAAAATATTACGGTCAGAAGTAAAACCTTAAATGTCCAGGAGTTTAATGAGACTCTTGGGAGTCTTTAGTTCATGGCTGAGTTCACATGAGCAGCAGCATCAAGGTGAATTCTTAGAACTGCATTCATTTTCATGTGGTTTGAGTGTAACATCACTAATTGTAAAGGTCTATGTTTTCAGATGAACTAAGATGTAATGTAAAGAAAAAAGAACACTGTGATTATTTAGCAGCACTGTTATGTAACTGGCACTTACTTAATGGCCTCACACATGTCTAGACCCATTTTCACACAGTTCTTAGCGTGGTTGGGCAGGGACTCTGGCAGGCCGGACACACAGTAGTAACAGTCACCAAGGATTTTGATTCGCATACATTCATTTTCCTGCATAGACACAGGTGGAAAATAAGGTCAGATGAAGGTACCATGGACACACGTTTTTGATTTCATCTCATTATAACCCTTTGTTTGTTCGACAGGCCTACAGTAGCTGCAATGTGTTCTGCTTTATTAATGTCTGTGTGAAAATATGTGAAAAATGCAATTCTCATTTTTTTTATATATCAGTAAGACAGAAAAGCAACAACGAACGTAATTTAAGAGAGAAGCTTTTGCTCTATGATTGTGAGAGATTGCTGTCAAAACGCAAAGTATTTGTTTTGGGATGCCTCCTATTGTTTTAGCACCCTCAGGTGTGCTAGGTCCAACAGCTGTGATTCTGCATATTAAATAGCCATGTGCTAATGTTTGCCTGAGAAAATAAGGAACATTTAGTTTGAAAAAAAAAAAAAATATATATATATATATATATATATATATAGAAAGAATAATAGAAAACTCATTGGCCTTAATCATCGGTGAGATATTTAAGCATTGATGTTTGTCCAGGTATTTTCAGGAAAAATACATATTCTTCATTAAGCAATAAAATATGACAGCTGTTTTTATAACATTAAGGGTGGATTTTTACCCTTTACATGATGTGACGATAAATTACATAGAGATATGTTTTATTTAGACTCGATTGAAGAAACTACATTTGCACTTATGATACATACAGTATGTTGATTATTGAAGAAGTTCCATAATTAAATGTTTACCTTGGCAATTTGATCAAATTTTCCAAACAGCTCATTCAGCATGTGCACCAGCTCTCCTGGGGAGCAGTCACTGGCCAGCCGTGTGAATCCAACTATATCCGCATACAGTATACTAGAGATGGGAAAAAATAATATACTGTGATACATGATGGTTGTGGCTCAGTGGTTAGTACGTTGATCTTCGGATCACAGGGGCACTGGTTCAAATCCCACTGCAGTCAACATTCCGCTCTGTTGTTGGACAAGACACTTCACCCCAAATTGTTCCTGTGGGGATTGCCCACAGTATTGAATGTATGTCGCTTTGGATAAAAGTGTATAACAAGTGACATGTAATGTAATAGAACAGTTACATCTCTCCTGGAAAAACATAGCTTTCACAACCATGAATATATATTTTGGCAGCTCAAATGCGGAATATGTATCTATGAACTCAGTCAGATATGTGTTTTTTAAGCACAAAGGTGAACCAAAACGAAAATACATGCCTGACGTTGGTGTGCCTCTGCACATAGAGGTTGTGAAAATTGTTTGTGTTTTCAATCTGGCCGAAGTTGGGGCCCTTTAGTCTCTGGATGATCTCAGCTTTCATCACACGGGCAATGTGAGCTGGCAGCAGGGACAACAAGAGACGCTCCTAAAGGAAAACAAAGAAGAAGAGAGAGTAGAAAATCAAGAAAAATAAGCAGTTTATGAAAAATTATTATTATTTTGCAGAGAACAAAGCTTTGATTTCATCAACAGAAGTTTGAATATTATTATCAGGAACCTTGACTTGTCACTAAAAAGGTTTTCCATTTTCAGAAAATTTAAATTAAATTGAATCATTTCTAATTTATTTCTGAAGGATATACTTTTGACGCCAAAAGGAGACAAAAAGATGTCATAATTATGTCACCTGCCTCCATTCAAGCTTCAAGTGAAGGTTAATTCAGCTCTACGGTGTGCCAGCTTGACTTTCTGTGAAAAACTGTTTTACAGTGAGCACTCATTTGACAGCTTTTGTTTGGTCGAGGTCTAACCATCCCTCCCTGTTTTCTCTGAAGCTACTGTAAGTATAACTCTTACTTAACCGGCCCAGTAGATGGCAAATAAAACTCCTCTTAGGGTAAGAAGTTCAGGTTGTAGAAAACACCTGATTAAGTCAATTTCACCTCCAACTCCAGCAAGTGTTCTGCCCCATTGACTGTCTCTCTGCACCGTGCTGAGGCTCAGAGGGTTCTGCGTGAAGGAGAGGACAACAGTGGCGGCTTACTAACGCTGCCAGCACTTTGGGTTTATTATGATGAATTCACATAGTCCCCCTTGGACAACTCACAAAGAAAATGTATGCACTGACTGTACTGCGGGGCACTTTGGATAAAAGCATGCAGCAAACAGCATATATTATGAGCACCCGAGAAAAATCATTTCAGCACAGCTACTACCATCTGTCACACGCAGCCGTAGCACTCCAGGGCTTCTCACAGTATTTTGAGCTTCACTCATGGCGGTTGTTACAACACAAGCTGGATTCACCATAGGGATAACCAGCTCCACTCCAACAGCAGCTGGCCTCCCACTCATCTGACAGAACCCAAAAGCTACAACTGTGGCAGCTGTGATAGAAATCTAGTTACATCGCAGGCTCCCACTGCACTAAACCTTAATCAAAACCTTGCTAATTTCTCACAGCGTTCACATGCTGTTATTTTACTAACTTTCTCCAACTTTACACTAAGCATGTTTGGCAAAGCACGAAGGCAACACAACCGACAAATAAGCACTGCTGCTGGCTGGCTTCGTGTCTTAAACACGGGTTAGCAAAGATATGTATTTGAAAAAGGAATTCAACAGACTTATGTGGAAATACAGAAATGTTGAGGACCAACACAAGTGTTACTTTGTATTTATCATAACATACAGCAGAAAAAAGAAAGTATTAACCTGTTAAGCCCTGAGCCTGTTTTTCAGGTCTCAGGCTCGAAAATGACATTCCCAGAACAAATGACATATCTTCACTTCTAAAAGGGGTAAATGGTAACACTTTATATTAAGGTACACAAATTAACCATCAACTAATTAACATGCAGTATATTGGCGCTTTATTAGTCATTATAAAACACTTATTAATGCCTTATTCTACATGACCATATTCTACAAGTAATAAGCCATTCGTTGAGAGGTTTTCCTCAATAACCCTCTAATTAGTGCTTATTTGTGCAAGTAAGAAAGTTGTTGTACATGAGATTTGGTCTTAATATGCTCTGCTCAATATGGGCCTAATAAGGCAGTAGTACCACAAGAATAGTAATTCTCCCATAATAACACTTAACAAATATGATCTATTCTTATTTATAAAACGGACAAGTCAAATCAAGCAATCTGATTGGTTCTTAGCCGTGATATACTGAGTGTATACCACGGGTAAAATTGTAGTTACTTTTCACAACAAGTCAGTATCCCTTCACGTCTGAGAAAAACAGTATACAGTTGGGATACATGGTAAACTATTCATCTCAAGCTTTATTTTGACTCAGAAAGTATTGAAGGAGGACACAGTGCAAGTATCACCATGTACTCTAGATGTAGTACTGATCTCCAAGTTCTGTGAAGTTTGTTAGTTTCTGCTTTCCAATGTGTTGCCATACAGACAGTGCTGTCGTCATCATCCTCATAATAATCATTACCCTCACTGCCGCAGTCTCCTCATTCATCTTAGATAATCTATTCTCTATTCATGTACATTTCATTCCACAGTCATTATTGTAATTAACACTATCAGCAACACCAGAAACCCACACTGCTACATTCACTCCCTGTCTTTCTGACTTTCACACGCTCGCTGGTTATCAACACTTATGGACATCTTTACCTGTTGTCTCTTCTCAAACTCCAGTTTAATTGGCGACTTGATGCAGTTGCAGGTGTCCTGGTAAGTCTGTTGAAGTGCCAACTCCATCAGATGCTTGTGGTACGCCCCCGCCATGTTGCCACACATGAAAATGATAATGTTGGCCAAAATCTGTACAGGAAGAGACATAGAATAGAGCTGTGAATAGGAATACATCCAACATTAATTTCTGTTGGTGCTTTATCTATTGTACATAAACAAATACTGCTTTGGTTATTACGTTTTAAACAACCGAGTCCTTAGCTCAAGGATCAGGTAATAAGCTGTTTGCTTGTGTCCCAATATCAGTGCTTTACTGGAGGTAGGACATGTGTTTTTATGACAAAGGCTTAAGCAAAACAGTAGTGTTTCCTTGAGATATTTTTTCCGAGATCCTGCAGTGATATAAACATGAACCACAGTTCAACAGCACCTCATACATAAGATAAATGCAGTACAATGGTAATATAGAGGAAATAAATGTGTGTGACCTCTATGCCACGCCTGCTTGTTTATTTCATAAAAATACCATCATGTATTGCCTCCATTAGCTTCACTACAGCTTGATCAATCCTCCCTCTACCCTGCTAAGTAAATGAATTAAAAAATAAGAAACTCAACCATAAATAAACTCAGTGGCTAAGGATGTGTTCACACCTCTTGTGCATATAAATAGACTTTCCCTTCATGTTTACCATACACAAGGTCTGTCTAATATGAATTACTGTTATTAGGACAACAACACACAGGCTGTACATGTCAATGGCATGGCTGCTATCTGTTGTTAATTATAGTCATGAGTAGCCGACATCTCTTCACACAATGTGATACACCTTTGTCTAATTTCCTTTAGTTAATATCTAGAACCGATGTATTCAATCGGAAACTCATTAATAAGAGGAAATAAGGGAAAGCCGTGTTAAAGAGCCTGTGACACGGTTTTCCCCCATCATCCAAACCCATCAATTTGAGTAAATATTGTCCCCTTGAAAACTGTTACTGAACTGATTTTGGATATTTGTACTTTGATAACCATTAATCTGCCCTTCAATGTTGACAATTTTCTGGATCTTCTCGGGGATTCTTCAAGTCCCGCCAAATGATGTGTGACGTCATTGCGGGCACAGCGATCCAGCTGCACCGTTCAGGATCCCAGCTTCTGCATGTAAACGCACGATGGCGCACACAGCAGCAAGCTCAGACAGCGATGACAGTTTAATTTTGAACGTGTCTGAGAGCTCATATGAGGCTGAAGGATCGGTTTATGTTGCATCTGTTAGAAGTTTAGGAATGAGGTGCGTCAATATGGGCGATCATATGGTCATGTAGCCAGTGGTGGAATGGGACTAAAAATCATCCCGGGACTCTCGACCGGCCCACTTCGGTACCGCTAGTAAATTGTCAACGGGGGGAGTGGGGGATGTCAGGGGCGGCGGGTGCTGTAGATAGTAAATGTAAATATGTAAATATTTGTGTCACTGCATCCTGGTAAAATACAAATATAATGTATAATGTCTGTGTCTTTGACCTCAGCGCTGCTAGCCACCTATGCCCTGTACTACGAAGCCAGTTCAACATACCCTGGATATGTTTGAGTAACAAACAAACTAACAACAACAAACTAACAAACGAGATCTCGCTAAGCGGTCCTAAGACGCTGGTTATCAACTCGGTAAATCAAGCCAGGGTTTCTCTCTCCAGCTGAGAGCGCGTTCACGTCTAAGACACGAGTGGATCTGACTTTAATTACATTTGTCTCGAGTGTTTCGTCAACATAATGTGTTGCATAAAATAATACTTCTGCATCCAGTCTGTGACACTGTGAGTGTTGCACGGCCAGATGAGGCTGGAGAAGCTGACTCAGATAAGAAAATATATTATATATTATGATATTATATGATCGATGATCTGATTGATGAGGTAATATGAATGATAAGTGCGACACGTCGGCATACGGAAGTTTAAACTGTATTTCCTTTATCCTGTAATATGACTTGAGAGATTTAAACTCCGCACACTGAGTTGATCTCTGTTCTATAGACGCCGGAGGCGGGCAGCGTCAGGTAAAATAAGTTATTTAGCCTTCTCAAACCTGAGCCTCACACGCCGCCTATGGGGGATGTGCTAGTGACTTATCCGACCGGCCCACTTCGGTACCGGCCCATCGGGATTCGTCCCGATGGCCAGTCCGCCACTGCACCCAGCCCACGTAAACTGTCAATGGGGGGAGCCTCGCTGCGGGGAAACGGTGGACCTAGTGTCCCGATCGGAGTGGGAATAATAATAATAATCCGTGCATTTTATCCATTAATTTCCCCAACATTGTGGTAAGAAAACCACACGTTTAATCCACGTTGTTGGTGTACTACAACTACAAAAAGCATCGGTTTGTTTTCTCATCAGGAAATGCAGACCGGCACAAACAAACGATTTTTAATCATCATCCTCACGATCATTTAATGTATCATATGTTCGCCGAATTGACATGAAAGCACTAATAAATGTAGTTTCGTCCACTTGAGTTTACAACTACAAAAATAATCGATTTGTTTTTATATCACATCCGACGGGAGGAAATTCAGCAGCTCTCACTACCGATTGTTAATCCTAATGTAATCATCATCTTCACCACGATCATTTATGTTTATATTCGCCGAATTGACATGAAAGCACTGACAAATATGAATATACTGTAGTCAACTTCATTAAAACGTTATTAACGTGCCTAAACTCAGTAATTCACCATTTCTACGCATGACAATACACTTTGTCCGTGTTTGGCTCTCGAAGCGTTCCCGCATTGACGTCACTTCCGGCTTCCCCCAAAACTTCAAAATGAGTCGAAGGAATTTCCCCGCGATGTTCGAAATTATTTATATTTAACGGAACGGTATCGCTTTTTCTTTTTTAAACTGACGGTTCGAGATTACTAGTAGCCCAATATTTCATTGCACAACAGTTGTTGGGATGCTGTCACAGGCTCTTTAAACTGAAACACAGAAACATATATAGTTTAATAGTTGCTGATAGCCATAAATCCTCTCTATCAAAAACACACTGATATCTCCCCATTTGGTACTTCCACTTTTTTAATGCTAAGTTGCTAACTCTAACCAAACCTAACCCTAACCCTTAACACGTTTTTAATACAACAAATACTTAAACACAACTTCATTGCATTTAAAAAACACTCTAATACCTAAAGTATTTTCTTGCTCAGTTGCCCTATTGGTATATTAAATCAGATGAAGGCAAGCTCTGAAAGGAAAGCTCAGTCTTGATATTTCCTAAGACGAGATTTTAACTAGATGGGAGACCATCCTTTTGATTTTTGCTTTTCCGACACACCTTCAGGCCAAACCGAGCATTTCCTTCCCCGTTTATTTATTTTTTTAATATTGGCAAGGATGTCTCTTTCCTTCAACAATTTTGTTTTCCTCTGTGTGCATGGCATCATAGTCAGGGCCAGAAGCATTGCTGCACACACTCAGGCTTGTATTCTCATTGTCAGAAATGACTCTTTGATCAACAGATAAAAAGATAATCGTTGATGGCACATACTGTATGTGGTACTTTCATGCAATGTACGCTCTGTTGTATCCAGTGCTTATCCACACAAAACGCTTAAATAGATAGAGCTAATGTCCAAGGACAATCATAAAGATAACAGCAATTGTATTTCCTCTTCCCCCCTCCATATATCAATCTTAACAGCAGAGATACAAAACAACCAACTGTTGTGTTGAATATGACTCAAAAGGGCCAACGCTTACTCCATTCAAAGCTCCGTACCATACCTATAGAGTACAACTTGTCATGCAAATTGTGATCTGTGATAAAAGCAGTCCATTATGTATATTTTCATTTCAATCCAGTGCTTTATTTGCTTTCACATTCCATGGCTGCACAACACAGGAGACTCTATTAGAGCAACTCTTATGATGGGATGTGCTCCAGTGATGATACTGGAGGTGAATGTATAAAGACCCAGGAGCCCTAACATCCTCCAGCTCATAGCTTTTGCAATTTAAAGCAAATGGACAATTTAATGGTTCTCTGCCATCGCATCTTAAAAAATATGATGTTCTACCATTCCTTTTTACTGGTTCCCATTCTCTGTGTTTCCCCTGCCTTGTCTGATTCTAACAATTTCTCTTTCACTTGCAGTTGCTGTGCTTTTCCAGCATAATAGTGACCTTCGTGTCACATTAGGCGCATTCACACCGCAGTACTTTTCCCACAAAGGTTCATCAGAACTAAGTACAGATCGCGTTCACACCGGAATAAGTCCCTGGGGGAGGATTAGGAAAATGAAGCCGCTGACGTCACTTCTTCTTCTTCTGCTTTGGGTTTACTGGCAGGCCGCAAACCACTTCACGGTAGTGATGGGAATTTGGCTCGGCTCACCAAGAAGAGCCGGCCCTTTCGGCTCCCAAGCGGCTCCCAAGCGGCTCTTCAGTTTACCACATATTATACCTTATAATTCAATCAAATGTAGCCCTGTTTTGACTAATGATTTATATGTGTACACATATATCACTTAAATTATTCAATACATCCTTTGTACTGAAGTATTCAAAAGTAAAAATTACATGTTTAATATAAATTATTTTCTGTGGCCAATTGTTTTCATTGCATTTACAGACCCGTGTAACTCTCTGATACCACCCAATGAATGCATTGACTTGCTTGTAGAACCACGCTACACAAAACAGATAGCAACACCTATAAAAACTATTTTTAAAAAAGGGGCTACTGTATCGACCTATATAAAAAGGTATATAAATATAGTTGTTTTTAAAATATTTAACGCATTTAACGCATGTGCAGAATGGCCCGCCCCATAGGCCTACGTGCCACCAGTGGCAGCGCCAGGGTATGGCTGGGGTAGGCTACACCAATACCAAGAAATGGCTTAGCCCCACCATGAAAAAAGTCTGCCAACTCGCGGAGTAAATTCCACACACAGCAGTTACTAAGATTGATTTCAGTAGCCACGGTTTTGAAAACTTTTGTCACGTAGTGATCGTCTTCTCAATAGAACATCTTTGATAACGGCGTGGTGTTGTTGCAGGAAGTCCCTATGGAGAATACTTTTGCTGTAGTACAGGGCAGAGCCATATCATAGTAATAATATGGCTCTGGTACAGAGGTGCACATAACTGGTACGCAGGTTATGTGCGTAATCTGAAATGCGTACTGTCACTTGTGTCACAAAGCGCATTTGCGTACCGACGTACTTGTGAAGCTTTTCCATAAGGCGGTTAGATCACCGGACGACAGAGTCGGTCTCCGTGTGCACAGACAGGCTGCTGTTAACGTCGGTCTGTACAACGGAACTGTGCTAAAACTACGCCAACCGGCTGCGGAGGGAGACTCCCCCCTTCACTGGAGAACTGCGCTAAAACAGCTGATGCCGACTTTCCTGAAGTACTCCCCCGTTGATAGAAATCAACACGTAATGAATTAAGACCCCACGGTTTGATGATTGATAGGTGTGTGGGTTGTCTTTCATTTTGACATGCAGAAAAATGTTATAATAAACATAGATACTGTATGTTAAATGGATATATCCGCCTTCTTTCATTTATCTTTCCATTCCCACAACAATATACATAAATAAATGGCATATTTTGGACATAGTTCGAATGGTGATTAATCATGATTAATTAATTTTTAAGCTGTGATTAATCTGATTAAACATTGTAATCGTTTGACAGCCCTAATATCTATATAGATATATATATAGATAATAAGTGTCAGTGCTATTTTATGTTGTATTAGCGTGCATTTCCTATTCGGAAAGTGGTGCTGTACTCAGAGTAAACAATACAAGGTGTCCCTATATATACTTTATGTATATAATAAGTGTCAGTACGATTTTATTTTGTATTTACAATACAAGGTGTCCGTATATATCTATATATATATATAGACGGATCGTAACACTTATTATATACATATGTATATATCTATATAGATATATACATATGTATATAATAAGTGTCACGATCCGATTTTATTTTGTATTTGCGTGCATTTCCTGTTTGGAAAGTGGCACTGTACTGATAGTGGTGATTTTATTTTGGAATTCTTAGCGTGCACTTCCTGTACTGACAGTGGAGGTGTCCTGAGAGTGGAGGTCTGCACCGGAACTGTCCTGAGAGAGGAGGTCTGCAGGCAGACCCCTCTCAAAGATCCTGCATTTTAGCCATGCCTCATTTTGCTCTATTTGCTCTTTCCAGTGCTGTTTTTGCAGGGGGCTGATTCTGTGAGCTGCAGCTGACCACGCCCCCCTGCAGGAGAGGGGAGCATGCTTTGAGATCGGCTGCTGGGCTGTCAGAAGAGGGGGAGAAAAAGAGATCTCCGTCCTCCGTGTTTTATTCTTATAGAAGTAAGAAGAGATGTAACGGGCATAAACCCTCCTTTTTACGCAGCGGTCGAGACATAGACATCAAACGGCGACACATATTCAGTTGCCAGTTACTTTGGCATTAGGGCAGGGATATATCTAGATACTTTCCAAGGTTTGACATAATTAATTGTGCTACTTTTAAAGCAAGCAACGATGTTTTCAAATCTGTAATCACAAAGCTCCTCAAAAACACTATCGAAGCAGTTCCTGCCGTTGCTACGTTAGTTCAAACGGTAACAACGGACTATTTTTCTTAGCGGATGCATGTCAATTTAAATCAATACATAAAACTATTTTTTAAATCAATAAAATCTTTTTCTAAATCCATAAAAACATTTAAACAATTAATATTGGGAGTCATGTCGTTACTTTTTTGAGAATGTGGCCGTGTAATAAGCGGGATAATGTGCACATTGCACATTGCACATTGTATAATGTGCCTTCATGCCGATCTAGATCCCTCCGCAAAAAATACGTTGTTCGTTAATATCAAATCCATCATAATAACAAACCATTACCATGCTGTCATGAACGCACGGTGCTGTTACGTGTACGCAAATTGACGTGCTTGATGTGAACGAGCATTTTGGTTAAAGTTGCGCATGCGCTATGAGCGCACATACGGGTACTTCTCAGGCATGCCGGGTAATCTGTGACGTTTCACTCTCTCAAAAGTCGGGCCATTGTATCATCATGCGCTAATGAACAACTCTCATAGGAATGAATGAGGCCCCGCCTCCCACGCTGTATCCAGTTCTTATTATACATCCATGCTTTCGACCGACACATCACTGCGTATACTGCCCAAGCCCCTAGGAAGTGTGCCGGAGTCTGATGAGAATATTCGTTGTGGCCAAACGGCGGTACTACACTTCCTTTAGGTTGCTGGGCCCGGAATCACTTTTTCCCATTGACTTACATGGGGAAAGAGTGGTCTGTAACTCGTCGATAATTTTTTTTTAACTAAATAAACAACCCAGTATGAACACTAGTATAGCCCTTATTAAAAACATTTGTTCCTCAAGTTGTACAAATGTGCTAATAACGTTATTCTGAGAGTTATTTCCCTCTGCATTATGAACGTGCATCCAACCCACGGGGCCGCGCCGCCCAGCACGTTCATGTTACGTGTTCAGCAATACATGCATTTATCTTTACCCATGGATGCACAATAACAACGAACCCATATCACCTTACTGCCAGCCCACGGAGCTGTAATAATGGATATATTGCACATGTTTGCTGTAATTCATCATTTGTAAAATATTATACTACATGGGCTGTATGATGTAAATCTTGTACCGTAAATGTTGTATTACATAAAGTTAATATTACCGACGTTAGATTAACGTCCTTGTAGCTTATTATTGCACTAAGAAGCTTATTGCACTGTGTATATATATATATATATATATATATATATATATTAGTGCTGGGGGGAAACGATTATTTTGAAAACGATTAATCGGGCGATTATTTGATCGATTAGTCGACTAATCTAACGATTATTTTTCTGTTGTTCAATTCATAAAAAACGTAATGTAAAAAAAACGTAATGTAAAAAAAAAAAAACGTTTCACGATACTGTGTCTCAGGGGATCTTAATATTTTAGAACCTATTAATGTGTTATACCAGATTAACGGAAATAATCTCAGCTAACTGACGATACAACCCATGTTTACCAAAACAAAACACAAGTCTCATAAGAAGCATCTAAATGACCCCTGAGCGACAAATGCTAACGGCCATTGGCACAGAACTCAAGATAAAAGTACCCTTATTACTTATCGTAGCTGCACATACAATATATCCGATTAAAGCTGAGACTCCACAGATTATGTAGGTATATAGTATCATCACTGAGTGATCCGGACTCGTGACAGGGGAAGCAAATACAGTCATCACAACACGTACCTTTACAGAGCTTCTAGGGAGATCGTCTCAACACCGTAGCTGTCAATCTGATCAAAAGACGTGTTAAATTGCATTAAAATGAGAAAAAACGCGGCTGAATCGGTTAATCCATAGGTTTTTAACGTCTATGTATAAAAAAATGATTGAATTTATAATCCATAATTCAATTTGTATGTAAAAATCGGAGAGCAAATGCTAGCTGCTTGTCTTGCTTTGGGTGACCCACGTGTGTGTAGCGTCGACGCGGAAATATGTCGTCGACGCGATATCACTAGATCCTGTTACAGCGTAATATAAGTATATAACGATTGATGTAACATTAGCATAATTACTAGCTAGCCGCTAGCTGCTAACTACCGTCTCGTTAATATCAAATCCATCATAATAACAATCCATTACCATGCTGTCATGAACGCACGGTGCTGTTACGTGTACGCAAATTGACGTGCTTGATGTGAACGAGCATTTTGGTTAAAGTTGCGCATGCTCTATGAGTGCACATACGGGTACTTCTCAGGCATGTCGGGTAATCTGTGACGTTTCACTCTCTCAAAAGTTGGGCCATTTTATCATCATGCGCCAATGAGCAACTCTCATAGGAATGAATGAGGCCCCGCCTCCCACGCTGTATCCAGTTCTTATTATACATCCATGATACTGCCGCCCAAAATCCCCGGCCGGAAGTCCCCGGAGTTGGGGACTGGCTTCAGTAGAAGCTGCTGGGACTCCCAGCAGCCTCTACTGAAGCCTTCCGAGTAAATCGCCAGAACGCCGACACCTCCTCATCTCCACCGCTCCCATGTTTTATTTTGTGTTGCCATAAGTTAGTCTCTCTGCGTTTCTGCGCTGGGCTAATGCTAATAATGCTAATGCGAGGATAATAAAATGGCGGCTTCACAAAACTTTTTGGGGAGTTTTACGGGGCGTGGTTTTCAATCCGCCCAGCCAATCAGACATAGGAACCTTTTTCTCCCACGAAAGTCCCTGTTCTCTAGCAGGGACGGAAAAGGGGGTGAAAAGGTTCTCATTCTTTTTGGTGTGAACGCAACATTTCGGAACTATATCGGAACTAAAGTGGGAAAAGTACTGCGGTGTGAATGCGCCTATTGACCCCTGGCAAGTTGCTCTCTCTCTTTTCTTATGTAACTGTGCCCCACACATTTACATTACAGCACTGGAAGAATCAGCCTGTGACCTTTTGCACAAAGAATAAACATTCATGTCAGTTATTTCAGTATTTAAAAAAATAAAACTGCCCATGTTATGTTTTTTTTTATAGCACACCAATCTTTATGGGAATTGTTAATTTCATGTAGTTCATCTCAACGACTGTAGACAACCAGGGTAGTTGATATTTATGTTAAAATATGTTATTATATGGTTGTAAAATGTGTCTTTCCAATGCACAAGCAGTGCCATTGCTAAGATTATTTCCTTTTACAGTTAAGAAATTACACTTCCCACTTTTAATTACAAGAAAATATTACTCTTTACCACAATTAAATATGAAACGATGCAAAACCAATAAAAGCAATAATTATAATAATGTAAATAAAATACACTCATGCTGCCCTGAACTATTTCAGATGAATGTGATAAACACTGTTAATCTCTCCTTTATGTTGAAAAAATAAGACATCAGGGGCAGAGGTTGTGAGCGTGTCAGGTCTGCAGGCTGGATTTATGTTCAAATCAATTAATGTGTTTGAAGAGACGTTCCTTCTGCTGCTCACTGAGTTTATTATCTCCTGTGTGCATTTCCAATACTAATGGTTATTTTCTCCAAATTAAAGGCATTACCTGTATAAGCCTGGCTAGGTTCGGAAGTGTTTATTTTCCATAGAAAGTGTGACGAAGTTAGTGCTATTAAAAATTGGTCAGAGCACAGGGGGCGAGAGTACTGAATGACTGAATGCAGGCACAAGAAGACGGACTGCGGTCTTTGTACGCTGTTTTTCAAAAGCACATTATATTGTATAAGATATTTTATAATCCAATGTAAAGGTCCCATGTCATGGCCATTTCCACTGATCATAATTCCATTGTTGAGGTCTACTAGAATAGATTTATACTGTGCAATTTTCCAAACTCACATTGGTTTCGCATACTGCATCTCTGTAAAGTATGTGTATTCAGCAGTATTCACTCTCTCCACTAAACGGCTCGTTGCAGCTCTTGCCCCCCCCTCCCTGTGAGCCCAGTGTGCTCCGATTGGTCGGGACCAGTTGGGATGTTGTGAATCGCGCTGAGCTCCGTGGAGGTGTGATTTCCTTGTTTAGCAAAACACAGCCAAACTCACCCTGAGCAGACACAAAGTCACAACCGAAGTAAAAACAATAAGTGTGGCTTGATATTGAGTAAGAAAAAGGTTGATAAACGCTGTGAGAATGGGTCTGCAGAGAGAATTTTGCCGCGATCCCAACTGTCTGTTATCAGCCTGCAGCCAGGGAGGAGAAATCAGCAGAGCTGCGTGTGTGTGTGAGGAAGTCGTGGATTGGTCAATTTGGACCAATCAGTGGGGGCTTAACGTAACGGCTCCACGGATTGGTCCATTTCGTTCCGGGGATGACATGACATCATGATGTACCCGGAAGAATCAAATGGGCAATGACGTATCTCCAACAAGGCGTTTTGGGGAGGTATTTTCTGTTTTAGAGTTTTACTCGCTACAGGGTGTACTTTGAGGGTTTTGACTCTGCAGACCATTTACATGCATAAAAACCTTCATAACACACAAGGGGACGGGCAATAACCGGAAAAGCATGACATGGGACCTTTAAAATAACCTGAAAGCCTTCTCATATTAAATTGAAAATCCATCCTACTGCCGAGTCATTCTCTCTTGTGAGTTGCACTGGAAAACCCAAAACATCAGCAAGGAGGGAAAGGGAATGTCTCTATTGGAGTAAGGCTGTAAAAACTCAGAGTTAATAAGCAGTAACATTCAAATTCTGTGTGAAATGTTGGACAAACTCCTCATCAAGTGTTGCAAAGTTTTTCGGCTGTTCAAATGATTACACCCTGGTACACCGTGGAGAGGTGGGTGTTGCTCTATTAGTTGACATCTGTTAGACAAGACACTGACAGTGATCTAGGCCATCTCAAAGGTCATCTGCTTAAATCAGCTGGCTGTGTGAATCATCTGTACCTCACTGGTACCCAATTATAGATAACGGTGGGGTTAGGTGAGGAGGGCCCGTAAAGGGTGTTGTGCCCCAATCATGAATTCTAAATCAGAGAGCTAAGCCCTATGTTGGCAGTTGATGTGTAAAGCAGGGGAACATCAAAGTGAACAGTAGTCTCTTTAACTGAGCTGTTGGCAACAGAAATCCAGCAGAGGTGTTTATGCTTCGCTTCATCCTTAAAACAGAAATTACAGTACAAATTACTTTGATTTTTCCACTTTTCTCAAGAGAAAACTTTAGTAGGACACGTCAATCCTAAGTGACATACGATGAAAACATGTGAAGAAACCATCAAAAGTATAATATCATATTGAAAAATAACTTTTTTCAATGAAGCCCTATTTCCCTTCTCAGAGACAATATGTGTAACAGGCAACAGCTGCCACTCCTGAGAGATGTGAATTCCTATCAGAAAAAGCGGTAATTGACCTGACTTGGACACCTTTGTTACATAAAACATACTTTGTCCTTCAAGAGCATCCACAGGCTGTAAAGCTGTGTAGAAACACAAAGAGACTAAACTTATTTTTAAATCAAGCATATCTTTCTACCCATCTTTTAGTAACGGAGAGAAAAAACCTGAAAATACTATTATAAACTTTAACAATACATCACTGTACATCACAATCCATGTGAAAAGTGTAATTATGTCTTAATGTAACATGCACATAAATCTAAACCCAACAGGGGACCTTCACCTCATCAATATATGAGCCGGTTCATCAGGCCTCCAATGAGCCGGCTCTGTAAAGTGTAATGGACTTGACAAAGTGGAGATGTCAGCATGTTTCCCTCTCACTTAACACCCCCCGGGCACATTGTAACCATGCACAATATAGCAATGGACAAGAGTGTTGACATTTAATGGCTGACATTTATAAACCTCTGGTGTATACTTTTCTACAAATTGCTGTGGGACTGTGAAGTATTTCAATTATCTGAAATGAAAGTACAAAATTCAACATACCAAAAATGCTGAAAGTGACTGGGGGGGGGCGATGCACTGATTTATTTTGGTGAATATGTAGCCAAGAGTCAGTTAGTCAAGCTCAGCATGAAGACAGGAAGACAGGAAAACCGGGGGAAAGTTAGCCTCATCTGCTTAACACCCAAAGTGTACAAACAAATTATGTTGTGGTTCAACAGGGGCTTGTGTGTTTCTTCACCTCCAGGAGTCTTGTCGTCACCGGGAGGTTGTGTCTCCAACCATTGGAGACACTGGCTGCTGGCTCTAACTTCACATTTACTATAGAGACAGTTCCCTCACAGGACCTTCGTGATGTACTTGAACAACACTTTCCTGCCTTCATGGGCTTTTGAACCGTTATCCTCTTTGAGGAAGCAGGCTAACATATATTGTTGCCATTGGCATGATACAAGATAGTATAAATCTTCCTAGTTGAAATTGAGTCTTAATCTGTACAAAACCAACAGACCTCTTTGTTGCAGTATTTAAGATGTTAGCACTTTAAAACCACGGCACTTGTTTTAGGGAGAGCCCAGAATTTCTCATTATTCTTTTCCACCAACTTTTCATCTAAACCGGTGACCTTAAAATCCCTCTATATCCACTCTGTAAGCAACTAATACATATTGTTTTTTTTCACAACTTAAATACATTTAAGGATTTTCCTTCCGCTATCTGAGTTGTTGGTCAGACAAAATAATGATTTGACGGCAATTTGGCCTCTGGTTACAATGGATTGATGTTTTTCTTTATTTTTTTACATTACACATTTTTTACTTCTTCCAGCACACTAATACATTAAGGATACGATCAATTTGAAGTGCAAGTCACACACACTAACCTGCATATAAAAGCATAGTCATTTAAAGTTATATTGCTACTGGCTAAAGCAATTTACTCTCTGTCTGAACAAATTACAAAATCAGAAATAAAACTTCCATTCAGTGTCCAAAAACAGGTCATTCAGTCAAAAGGTGTAATAAAGTCATCTTGAGTTACTGCCTTGGCATATGCCTCCGCCATCCAGTTTTGTTTCAGTTAAGTGCAATGTCCAAAAAAGTATAAATTCATAATTTTATCCTATAATACATTTGTGTGAGTTTTCTGAGTTCATAGTAACCTTTGACCACCACATTCTCATCAGTTCTTGTGCCAAATTTGAAGTAATTCCCTCAAGGCTTCCCTGAGATATTGCGTTTATGAGAATGGAACGTCCACGCCTGAACGTACCTGAAATGTAATGCCTCTGTCCTTGGCAATATCTGACATAGAGGCATGAAAAGCATGTGAGCCAATTTTTCCATCTGATTGAATAGCAAGTTGTAAGTGCTATAAATCCATCCTTTCCTTGGCAAACGCTACATTGAAAGCTGGAGAGGTTTTCAAAGCAGCTGTCCAGTAGTTACACTCTGGCACATAAACCATAGAGCGTCCTGTCACCCAGCTTCTCTGCTTCTATCTGGAAAGGAGCATGTAAACCTGAGCCTGTCCGCACACAAAGCGTTCAACCAACACTGGTGTATTGCCAGAGAAAAATAGAAGAAGAGAATAAAAGACAAACTGTGTTTGTAAAAAATTACAAACATTTACTGTATATGATACCCACATTTTTTCCATATGAAATTGGGATGCAATCATGTATTTATATATCTATGGACTGTATCTAACTCACTTAGAGCAGCACGCATGATAAAAATACAGAACTTCATGTCATCACACAAAGAAAATGGGCTCTGATCAAATTTGGCCCATAACTGAATGGAAAATCAAGGGCTTATCTCAAGGAGCTGATCAAATCAAGCTACATAAAATGATTAGTGGTAAATTACTGGGATGCATTACTTTAGCAGTTAGTTTGGATTAAGGACTGTATTATGGTTTCACATGCTATTGAGTCAAAGGGGTGTATCAGTCTTTATGAGCCGAAGATATAGAAACATAATTGAATAATCAACATTTATGTCCAATCTCCTCAGGGGTGCTTTTTCATCTGAAGGGTTGGATTTGTTTCTTTAATGTGTACAATACATATTATTGTATTTTGATGATGCCTTTCCATGGCCAGAAACTCTTAACTCCTAAAATCATGCTCAATACAAGTATAGTAGAATGATATATTATGTAGATGTACTGTATATTAGGTACGTCTTGTATGAACAACTACTACAGTATTACACTGCAATGACAGTGACGCACAGCATAAGACAAAGTGTCACGTTAGACATATGCTCAAGTATACACAGAGATATTCTGTGACAAACTTGGTTCAAGAGGAAGAGCTGCTATTTTTAGCCTGCTGTTTAGAAAGATACAGTATATTGCAAATGTGTCCAATTATAGGGCACATTAGCGTTTTCTAAGATTGTTCCCTTACCATGGCTATTGCATGTGAGTTGGTAATATCCCAACAAATATCATCAACATTAGGTATTCTAATTGAATAAGGGTGAGAGCTTTACATAATACACATTAGATTAGTTCTCTATATTACAGCCAATGGGAAAAGTTACTTTTGATGCTAAAAAAATAGTAAATGTTGCAAGCTGTATTTGTCTAACAACTCTGACACCATAAAAGGTCTATGAACTGCTTTATGATGTGTAATAAAAACATTGCATGTTCAAAGACTTGCATGAAAAACCTTTTGTAATAGTAATACTAATAATTTATTATATAGAATGTGAAACAATTGTGTGTACCTGCACACAAAATGTAATCATAATACTATATTACGAAGAACCTTATTTTCATTTAATCTTCCCTGTCTGCACATGTTGTTATTTCTTCTTTATACTCATACTACATTTGAGTATAAAGCATACACATTTTTTTTGTGAACTCTTACCTATCCAATCCTGTATTTCACTATTGACTATGTGGCTTCTCAGACCCTGACTCTCCCTAAAATAAATACTATTGGTCTATCTAATATGATGTGCTGTGTTTGTACAATAACACATTATGCCTCATTTGTATCTGTAATCGTAATAACCACACACATACAGACTTGGCCCTAAGCTATCAGCACACTGATATAAAACCACATGACTGTCATTGACAACAACCAAATTGTGGATAGTAAAACATAAAGCAGACAGTATTTGGCAGAATCTGTGTTTACTACAAGGCGTCACGTGGCTTGGCAGCGTCTCGTCAGCCCGGCATGCCATCTCGACTGCCGATTGAGCAGCAATCTGTCTGCTTCCAACAATGCTTTTGTTACTGAACACACACTGAACAAAATATTATAGCTCCCTAATTTGTCTTTCACAGTCATCTCTCTTATGAAATTAGCCACTAACAAGTCAATATCTTCATTAGCCGGTGGAATAAAAAGGCTAACCATTTAGTTCGATTTAGTCCAATTTATCATCTCTGTCTGCCATTCATTTAAAGTCTCTCCATATTTGTGATTAAAGGTGGGGTAGGTAAGTTTGAGAAACCGGCTCGAGATCGCTAGAATTTGAAAATACACAACCGGAGAAAATCTGCCACTTCCAATCCGTTTAGCTGGCCCGGATTTAAGTAACTGTTAAGTGTACATTTTCAATTAAAAAAGCACACCCTTGCAAGCCTACAGAATCCAAGTGTAAAATGTCACAGATTAAAAAAAACTAGAAATAAGAGTAAAGTAAAATAAGTAGGTCCACATCTAACCATTTACCATTATTGAGTCTCAATGTGTTAAGATATTTTTATTTGGCAGGCTAATTTGGTGAAGTTATTCATATTCCTGAACATCCTTTGTATGCATTCACACTTTACAGCTACTGTCCACCATTTCTACAAGGATATTCTCTTAAAATATCACTGCTCTCTGGCTGTTTTTCAGCCCCGGGCTAACCAGATGCCAGTATGGCCATGGCAAAGTAATAAAATAACGGGCCATCACGTCAGAGTTCACAGAAGCAAAAGAGAGTGTTTGTGAAGGTTTAGGGAACACAAACCCACACCAAGATAAATGCAAGAGGATCATCATCCAGCTCTTTGGATAGTTATTGTCATTGTTGTTATTTTAGAAGTCTATGAACAGCAGCAGATGTTTCCCTGATATCTGAAGGACAGTCTGTCTTTTGAATACTATAAATTATCCTTTTTATTCTTTGAAATATTTGTTATTGTTGCCATCAGGTTTGGACAGGCTTTATAAGCCCACTCAAGCAGCGTTTTCCCCACAAAGATGGACTGTTGAACAATATTATCAATCATTTGGTGATGCCTTAGAATCTTAGAATGGCAGTTATATGGTATGATACAAATGTACCATGAATCACAATTTATGATATATTCTCTATTGTGAAGAAACAACTTGGTCAGACTAAGATTGAGAGCAGACACATGTCATTATACACATAAAAGGCACAAAGAAGAGCAATTTACATGTAGGAGGTTGCTAGAATGAGAGAAAATGGTAAAATAATAATAACCGGTCCTATTTGTATGCTTGAAATCGATAGTTACGGCTGTAACTACGGTTCTATGAGTCCCGGATGACCGCCAGAGGCGGTGCTTTAGCACTGGATATGTCCATCGCGCGCATGCGCAGCTCGAGTACCAATAACAACAAAGTCACCTGTGACCCACGTGACACTGGCTATATCAGCCGGTATTGTCAGAGGATCTGTTCCCCGAATCTTCTCGCGAGCACACAAGAATTCTGAGTGACAGGGAACTCTGGCGGTCATCCGGGACTCATAGAACCGTAGTTACAGCTGTAACTATCGTTCTATTTCGTCCCTACTGACCGCCAGAGGCGGTGCTTTAGCACTGGATGACCTATACCAACAATGTCATGAAGAATCCAAGCCCTTGCTCACCACTGGAAGCAGCGGAGCTCGGCAAAAGGACCACGCCCAAAGAATGGGGAGTGGTGACATTGACCTGATGACAACTGGAGAATGTGCCAGAAGACGCCCACGACGCCGCGGCGCAGATGGTCTCCAGGGGCACCCCTCTCAGGGCAGCCCAATATGTTGAGATGCTCCTTGTAGAGTGGCATCTCAGCCTGGTGGCAGGGGGCGGCCACTGGCCCCGTAAGCCTGTGAGATGGTATCGACAACCCAGTGGGGAAGCCACTGGTTAGAGGGCCTAACCTCCTTTAGTGCCGCCAGGGCAAACTCAAGAGTTGCTCCTCCTGCCGTATACAGGCAGTAGCCTTGATATACGCCCTTTGGGCACCCCCCGGGCACAGCAACTTCGATGTGCCGTACTCCTGAATGTCAAAGCGTGCCAGCTGGGCAGGCTGATTGAAGTGAGTTTGTGGAAGGACCCCGGGCGGGAATGCCACATTTGCCCAAAGGGCAACGCCTGAGAGTCTCACCTCGGGCATGTATTGTTTATGGAGAGGACATGCAACTCCCCGACTCACTTCCCTGAGGCTATGGCAAGCAGAAATGCTGCCTTTGTGGGCAGCCACCTAAGCCCCACCTGGGCCAGGGGCTCGAAGGGAGGAGGTGATAGGGCATCCGGCAGCAAGGGCAGGTCCCAAGCCGGAGCCCTCGGGGTGCAAGGGGGATGCTGCCGTAAAGCCCCTCTCATAAAGAGGGACACCGACCTGTGGCACCCCGCCGTGGCGCCGTCGACCCGAACATGTTGGGCAGAATCGCAGCCACATAAATTCAGAGTGGAGTGAGAACGTCCACTATCTAGAAGGGACTGTTGTCTAAGCAACAATGTACATGCTGTCCCCAAGGAACACGCACATTCTTGCCCCCCAGTTGGGGTAGAAAGTGCGTGAGTGCAAGCTGCACGGCCCGAAGCTCTAGCACGTTGACCCGGCGCGCACTCTGCTGGGCAGACCACTGACCCTGAACGGTCCTGCCCTGCCGCACTGCACCCCACCCTGAGAGACATGCACCTATGGTGGTGGTCTCCTGGCGGGATGGGATGGCGCCCATGGGCACGCCTACCAGAGATAGGCCCTGCCCCTCCAGCGTGACGGAGAGTGGAGCAATGCTGCGACACCCTGACTTCACTGTGCCTGTGCCACTTGGCGTCCAAGTGAAGGCTGTTCAGCCACATCTGCATGGGGCACAACGACAGCGAGCCTAAGGGCCCAGCGGCCGAGGCAGCTGCCAGTCTGCCCAAGGGCCGGAGGAACTGAATATAAGACACCCTCTTGCCCGGCCCACGTGGAAGTAGGCATCCCTCGGTTGGGAACCACTCCACCTGTGCGTATGCAGTAGTCAGCATATAGAATGGCAGCACCTTCAGGAATATGTTGATTCCTCTGAGGTCCAAGATCGGGCGAAATCCGCCGACTTTCTTGCTCACGAGAAAGTATGCCGAGTAGAACCCCCTGGCTAAGCAGAGGGTCTTACTGGGTTGATTGCGTCCTTGGACAAAAGGACGGACAACTCTTGGCCCAGAGGTAGGGCCCCTGCCGGATCGCTGACGACTGTCAATTAGACCCAGCCGAAGGCTAGGGGCCGGAGCTGCGGTCCGTACCCCTGGGTTAAGGTGAAAACCACCCAAGGGACGGAAGTACAGACTGCCCAGAAACTGAGCTGCTGCTGAGAAGCAGCCGCCGACCACCCCCGGGATTTCAGAGCCCAGCCCCCCGGACCCTGGAGCCTCTTGGGGGGTTCCGGTAAGGCTCTGGGGCACGAGGCCGCCTGGAAGGCGGGCGACATGGGGCACGAAAGTCATTGGGAGGCGGTTGAGTGGGCCGCTAAGACCTCTGCAGACCACCCCTGTAATCCAGTGGCTGAGTGCGGCTGCTAGAGCGGCCCCTGGGCCTGCTGGGAGTGGGCACAGGTCTGCGAGGACCCGAGTGCTGCTGCCTGGTCTGCCTAGCTTGGGCGGCACACTCCAGTGCCTCCAGGGCAGCTGATCTAAACAGCTCCCCTGGCTCGACTGGTACGCGACGGAGGACTCTCCGTCAACCGGAGGAGGTGCGTCAGCCGAAGGAGGGGCGCCAACCGAAGGAGGGGCGCCAACCAAAGGAGGGGCGCCAACCGAAGGAGGCGACCTCATCATGCCCCTATCGGCAGCTAGCCGATCCACTTTAGAGGACAGCCTATTTCTAGTCCTTCTATTGGGGGGAGCACACAAAGCCATCGCTCCCTCAAGTCGCCGGGAACGGCCGAATTGATCTGGAGGAGTACGTGACAAGGAGAGGTGTCTGTTGGCTGCTGCCAGACGTTCCACCTCAGTGATTCGAGCCACTCTGAGCACCCGAGGCATGCAGCTACAGCTCATGCAGGCGTTTACCGTGAGAACCTCCCTCAGATGCTCGAATTTCGTCCCCACTGACCGCCAGAAGCGGCCGAGGCAGGAGGGGCAGCGGTCGTGGCCGTCCTCGGGCTCAAGAGAAACCCTAAAGGCGCTACATGAATGAACCATTCTGTAGGTAGCCAGATGCAGCGTAGCCGGGAGCGGGTGCGGGAACACAGCCTTCACCAGCTACCTGCTTAATGGAAAGAGTAGAGCGTTGCTGCTACTCGCCGAACAGAAGAGGGATGTAATTACACCCACTTTACGGCAGAGGGAGCGGGAGCGAGATCACTGCCTTCACCTAGTTGGATTAGTAAATAAGGCAGTTTACCAAGAGCGGGGGCGAAAACACTGCCTTCACTGGCTGAGCTAGAGGCGAGTGCCAGATGCAGCGTAACCGGGAGCGGGTGCGGGAACACAGCCTTCACCAGCTACCTGCTTAACGGAACCAGGCAGTTTAGCGTCTACCAGGAGCGGGGGCGAGAACACTGCCTTCACTGGTTAAATTAAGACGAATGCCAGATGCAGCGTAACCGGGAGCGGGTGCGGGAACACAGCCTTCACCAGCTACCTGCTTAACAGAATAAACAAGGCAGTTTAGCGTCTACCAGGAGCGGGGGCGAGAACTGCCTTCACTGGTTGAGTTAGAGACGAATGCCAGATGCAGCGTAACCGGGAGCGGGTGCGGGAACACAGCCTTCACCAGCTACCTGCTTAACAGAAAAACAAGGCAGTTTGGCGTCTACCAGGAGCGGGGGCGAGAACTGCCTTCACTGGTTGAGTTAGAGACGAATGCCAGATGCAGTGTAACCGGGAGCGGGTGCGGGAACACAGCCTTCACCAGCTACCTGCTTAACAGAAAAACAAGGCAGTTTGGCGTCTACCAGGAGCGGGGGCGAGAACTGCCTTCACTGGTTGAGTTAGAGACGAATGCCAGATGCAGTGTAACCGGGAGCGGGTGCGGGAACACAGCCTTCACCGGCTACCTGCTTAACGGAGAAACAAGGCAGTTCCGCGTCTACCAGGAGCGGGGGCGAGAACACTGCCTTCACTGGTCGAGTTAGAGACGAATGCCAGATGCAGCGTAACCGGGAGCGGGTGCGGGAACACAGCCTTCACCAGCTACCTGCTTAACAGAAAAAACAAGGCGGTTTGGCGTCTACCAGGAGCGGGGGCGAGAACTGCCTTCACTGGTTGAGTTAGACACGAATGCCAGATGCAGTGTAACCGGGAGCGGGTGCGGGAACACAGCCTTCACCGGCTACCTGCTTAACGGAAAAACGAGGCCGTTTGGCGTCTACCAGGAGTGGGGGCGAGAACTGCCTTCACTGGTTAAGTTAGAGTCGAACGCCAGATGCAGTGTAACCGGGAGCGGGTGCGGGAACACAGCCTTCACCGGCTACCTGCTGAACGGGAAGAGTAGAGCGGTGCTACTACTCGCCGAACAGAAAAAAGGGATGTAGCTACATCCGCATTACCGGTAGAGGGAGCGGGAGCGAGAGCACTGCCTTCACCTAGCTGGGTAAAATAAAGAAGCTAACAGTATACGCAAGACGTTAGCCGAGCGGCTGCTGCTAACGATCAAGCGAGATCAAGTCAAATAACACACATGTTTAAGACCAGATAACTAGCTTCTAAAGAATAGAATAGCACAGAGCCGTAGTTACAGCAGTAACCATGGCCAGGGCTCACACGGCATCTAACCGTAGTTACAGTAGTAACTATGGCCAGTACTTACACGGCTTAGAACCGTAGTTACAGTCGTAACTCTGGCCAGTACTTGCACGGCTTGGATACTTACACAGCATAGAGCCGTAGTTACAGTAGTAACTCTGGCCAGTACTTGCACGGCTTGGAACCGTAGTTACAGTAGTAACTATGGCCAGTACTTACATGGTTTAGAACCGTAGTTACAGTAGTAACTATGGCCAGTACTTACACGGCATAGAGCCGTAGTTACGGTATTGCCTATGGCCAGTACGTGCACGGCTTGGAACCGTAGTTACAGTAGTAACTATGGCCAGTACTTACGGCTTAACCCCGTAGTTACAGTATTAACTATGGCCAGTACTTACACAGCTTGGAACCGTAGTTACAGTAGTAATTATGGCCAGTACTTACGGCTTAGGACCTTAGTTACAATAGTAACTGTGGCCGGTGCCTAAAAGTGTCAGCCAACGGCTGCCCACTAGACAATATAATATTGGGAGGATGAAATCCTCCTTAATGGCCATACATGCAGAGCACACGGCACACACAGTGAAGATTGTTCTCTGCATATCGTCCTAGTGCTAGGAGTCTAGTACTAGGAGCAGTAAATACCACGATATAGCGCTACTGCAACCATACCATGCGTTTACCGGGAGCAGCAGCGAGAGCACTGCCCTCACCGGCTGAGTTAAATAATGAAGCTTAACCGTATATGCAAGGTGTTAGCCAAGCGGCTGCTGCTAACAATCAAGCAACCAAGTCAGAACACAATGTTAAGACCAGATAATTAGCTTCTAAGAAGAGAACAGCCCGCATAGAACCGTGTCTGGTTACAGTAGTAACCGCACATGCCGAGCACACAGCACCCGCCGTGAAGATGTTCTCTGCATATCATCCTAGTGCTAGGAGTCTAGTACTAGGAGCAGTAATACAACGAACTAGCGCTACTGCAATCAAACCCTATGCTACAGGGAGCGGGAGCACTGCCCTGAGTTAATAGTTAAGCTCAACAGCAAGGTGTTAGCCAAGCGGCTGCTGCTAACAATCAAGCGACCAAGTCAGAACACAAATGTTAAGACCAGATAATAGCTTCTAGAAAATAGAAAGTACTTACCTTACTTTCTGCATCTAAACGAAAAACGGGTTTAAAGTATGACACTCTTGGCTTTCCATACTAAATCGAATGAGGGACGCAGCCAAAGCTGGGACTCAAATGCTAATGATAGCTCGGGCACAATGCCACAAGCAGAACTTTCAAAAGAGCATAAGGGCAACTTTATGGGAGAGCAAGCGGGAACACTGTCGTCACCAGAAAGTCTAAGCCACAAACAATAAGACGGTAATCAGGACAACTTGGCTGGGAGCGGGTGTGGAAACACAGCCATCACCAGCAACAAGCTGACACAAACCTGTCTGTCGAGGCTCTGCACAGCCGGCGCAGCTCCTGGAGGACGCGTCTAACGACCCGTAGCTCCGACTGTCAGTCGCGAAGCTTCACGCGGCCAGCTGTTTGCAGAGAAATCCCTCAGATCAAACGTTCAAACCTGAACGCTGTAGGCTACGAAAACGTAGCCACGGTACCCTCGCGCAGCGAGAAGATGAAAAGGAACAGATCCTCTGACAATACCGGCTGATATAGCCGGTGTCACGTGGGTCACAGGTGACTTTGTTGTTATTGGTACTCGAGCTGCGCATGCGCGCGATGGACATATCCAGTGCTAAAGCACCGCCTCTGGCGGTCAGTAGGGACGAAATAGAACTCCTTCTGGCTCTGAATTGTGAAATTGCATCCTCAACTTCAAAATCTCAGATTATCAAGGTGTTGCTTTCGTGAAAGGCTTGTTAAACTAATGTTGTTTTCTTTATGCATTAGATGGAATTAGCCGTAGGTGTATTGGCAATCAATGACTTTTGGAATCAGCTTTGAATGAGCCCAAATGAATTCAAGTCTGCATTAGCCATATAATTGGTTTCCTGTTATTTCTTTCCCACAATATGCCAACTGCTTGAACATCCTGCGCTCGAAACAGCCCTACTGCTGGAAATAGGGTGACCTTTTAATAAAGTATAAAAACCACATTATAAATCCAATCGCTCACCTGCGAATCAGTTTAAGTTTAAAGGCCATATTTGTTTGTTTTCTAAAAATACCGACTGTATGATTAAAATGACTATAAATGAACAAATTGGAGAACATTAATTACATCTTGATAATGAAACAAAACCACATCAACAGTTGTTACACTTCCCATGAATAAAGCAGGGTGAAGTATACCTATTTCTATAACTATTCTATTTCTATCATTTCTATAACTAAATATATACGGAAATATATAATAAGGTTTTAAAGGTCACCTATGATGCAAAATCCACTTGTTCACGTCTTTCATACATAATGTGTCCCCTCTGTGTAGTGTGTACCCCCTCTCTTTTCGTCCTGATCCATTTATATAAAAACCTGTCTGAAAATGAGCTGATCAGATGTTGGCCACTTTATGATGTCATAACGATTTGTTGGCTTGTGTAACCATTAGCCAATAAGTCAAGGTAACACCCGCCCAAATACTCCTTCATGTATGTTAGTGAATCAAAGAAACCTTTTCTAGCAAATAACCCCATCCTAAAAATATTGATTTGTCGGAGCCATGCTAAGCTTTCCTCCTGCTTACAGTCTTTTTTCTACGTTAAGCGGCTGCTGTCTGCAGCTACACACAGTATTTACACTAGACAAGTCATGTTTTAATGTTAAAGCAAACAATGGTGTGTGTTTTTTTTGTATTCTATTCCATTTCATTTTAACCCACAATTATGTTTGATCACCTTACCTGCCACACTACTGGCTCCATGCGATCAGCTGTGGTGGACAGGCACACACTCAACACAATAGTGTGAGAGGCGGAGGTCAGGACGCTGGCGATGATGGCGTCCCGCATAGAGAACGGCAGCATGGTGTACACCACAAACACAATGAACAGGAAGAAAGACACCTGTGGAGACAGAGACACACTTATGACACACCTGCAGAGCAAAGCAGAAAAGAAGGAGAAAGACAGCCAGAGGGATGGATGAACAAGAAAAGAAAATGCAGACAGAAATAAACTATCAACAGCCCTGTGAGGAAGGAAGGAGCATGACCCCAGTCTGAGCACCACCAACACTGCTCCCGAAAGTGATGTTTATTTATGTACATCTACATCAGTGGCATCAAATAGAATATAAAAAACAGGCTGGCTCGAGGATGTTATCAATATCAAGCTGGAGAATAAATATGCAAAAGAAAAGGTTAGGTGACTATTTATCATAGTGTATAGGTCAGGGGTGTCCAAACATTTGTCACTGTCGGCCACATACAGAAAAATATATGAAGGGATGGGCCACTCACCTAGGTTAGGTATATTGCCTCATATGTTATTGATACTTGAATATGCTTTAAGAAAAGGCATTCCGTAGGGTTTAATATGTTTTTTTGCAAAAAGTGTTGGCAGCTCATCTCTTAAAACAGAAGCCTCAGATTGCTTATAATAAGGAGAAATATGAAGGGCATATTTCCAGCTTGTTAATCAAATACATCTTCTTCTTTTTTTTAAACTAAGATTTTTTGGAAAAGTTTTAAACTTTATTTGACTGAATTTATTTGAAAAGTGGGCTTATTAACACATGAATACTGTGTAGCTCCCCCTTTGATAGCCATAGCACCCCCAAGAAATATATGTCTTTTTTTTTTTTTTGTGAAATTCATAATTTGAAAAATTATTGATTCAAAAATAATATGCTACAGTACAGTTCAAGTACTTCTGGGTCTCTGTGTTTCACTCAATTTCGGCTCTGTGTGTGTCTGTGGCACGAGCCATTTTGTGTGCGTGCACGAGCGAGAGAGATTGTTATTGTTAGCATCTGGTGCTAGCTAGCTACACTAACAGATATAAGGAGCTTTTTCAACAACAAGGTGGAGGGAGAACTCTCTCCTGTCAGACTGAGAGTCTCAGATAACCTCAGCTCAGGTGAAGTAAAGGACTCTCAGTGTTTAGATAGTTAACTTTAGTCTAGTTATCTCAGTGGGTCTCAAACGGTTTGGTCCAGATTAATGTAAACAAGTATTTCCGAGGTACACGTTTATATGATCATTATAGGTATACAAAATAAGAGAATAAATGAAAAACAGGTATGAAACAAGAATACAGTTTAAAAGGGGAGTGATTTGTAAAATATCCATAAAGAAATAGTAAATCTGTTTACAGTTCTGTTTCATATGGATGTTGAGAGATGTATCCATAGATCTCTTCATGTTGCTATCAAAGTGCACCGGATTGATGCTTTTAACTTTTAAATCTTCCTGGGGGAGCATGCCCCCGGACCCCCCTAGAGGATATTAGGTCCACACACCACCTATAAAAATAGCACTTTACCCCTGCTTACACCTATATGCCATGAGCGGATTATCGAGCCTTCATTCTAACAGTCGCGGGTATACTGTGTATTTGCGTAGGGATTGTTGCAGTAGAAAATTAAACTGTAGCGATCGGTACATTAAGTGGAAACCCTAAATGTTTGAGCACCCTCTATAAAACATCAAGCTACCCCACAGCACCCCCAAAAGAAAATCTCTGGCGCCGCCACTGAGCAAGCTTAGCACCTTCCGTAGGGATGGGAATAGAAAAGCTGTGCAGATGCAGCGTGTGGTTGTCCAGAGTGTGAGCAAAAACTCTCATCCTGTATCTCGTTTGAAATAATCTTGATATACCTTAACAGTATAGCCACAATACTGGCAATACTTTGTGTTTTTTTTACAGTTTAACTACTCTAAGACCCTAAATGAAAATAAGTCATATGAGTTCCATGTTTTATCCTTTGTGTTCCTCTGGGCATGTCCTTTGGTGTCACAACCATAAATGGCTCCTATCCCAGGGCACAGGTGTGTGTTTGGTGTTAAGTGGTCATTGTGCACGTGCCATATTCAGAGAGCATCGATAAGAGGAAACAATAGTATTGGAGGCATATGATAAGAAAGAATAAGAGAACTAGGAAGACGTTTCTGTTGAGAAGTGATTCTTGATTCCTCCATGTCCTTAGCTTATCAGAGCTCCCTTGATTGATGGAAGCAGAAAATGGGGCAATCAGCAATCACACTTCAAACCTGACACCTCTGATATAGCATGCTTCCCTTTTTACCCAAGCTCCACACACACACATACAAATACAACACACACACATTTCTTGAATACGCCTCCTGTTAAGGGTTAAAGCAGCTGGCGTGTATACATAGAAAGAGGCTAGTGTTCTTGCAGGCTGCAGCCAGGTGCCAGTTAACCTTTATTGGGTAATTTGCAGGGAAAACGATGTTAGGTTAAGGAAGGCTGGGAGATGGAACGAGGAAATAAAAGCAAGAGAGGGGGAGAGAAACTGAAAAACAGTATCCCCTCTGTTTAAGCTTGGGAGCTACACAGCTTCTTTCTTAATGGAAAATTATGGTAGTGAATATAAATAGTAGCAAATAACTAAGGATTATCTGTATCTTCAATGCAGATCAAAGTAGAAACGAATGACCAATTAGCATAATAAAGGTACCTATGTAGACTCTTTATTTTCTTCGTAAAATATGGTTGACATGTTAAATGAAAAAAGGTTCTTACAGTAGATATATCTTACAGTTCTTATACGTATGTGTTCATGGCAAGAGATTGAATATACTGCAGAATAATTCGATTGATTTTATTTTTGAAATATATGCAACAGGGAAACACAAAGCCAGCTTCAGCTTCCAGACCGTGGTTCGGAGGCACAGGGGAGACTTTCTTTTGCCACCAGTGCTGAAGTCGATGCTCACCTCGGGTATACACATACATTACATCGCCAACACCTGTCTGCTCCGAGCCACCTTCAATCACTCTCTTTCAGGCTCAACTTTCTAAACTCGAATTAAGCACCGAGTTATTCCTGAAAGCACCCAAACTACTTTTGAACAGCATTTTTCCATCAAAACATTTCTATGTTAATTATCTAATTAGAAAAGCTGGATGACAATACCAGCATAACTTTCCCCAGAGCTGTCAAACACTGTCAAAGAAGAAGACTCTCCTCTCTAAATCAAGAGAACTGTTATTGCCACATCTCTATCATCATCTTGCTTCCTAAGCAAGACATCGGTCTTATTCCTGACATTCGATCCTTTTGCTTGGACTTAATGATTGCGGTCTCCTCCATTATGATACTGTCGATCAGCCTATGCAAGAGGAATTCTCCCAAATGCAGTGGAGAGCTTTTTCCTCAAAGGACTGCATGCTCTTTCAAATAAACTCAGCTTCTCCAAACACCAAAACAATGTTTTTCTACTGAATGTCATAAATCTTGAAAATACTGTCTGACGCATCCTCACAATGTCTGTTTGTGACAAATGTTTATTTCTTAATAATCATCAGTTGTACTCCTGGTTGCTGCAGGTATTTCATGAGGTCTTTGCAGATCAGGACACACTGTCAAACAACTACGTTTATAGCTGCGGTGCAGGAAGTAGAGTTTATGCAAAATAATAGAGAAATACAGTATGTACAGTAAAATCTACATAGTATCTTATAGAAAACTGACAAGCAGAAGCACCCTGAAGTGAACATGTAATTACCTTGTTATTTGTATATCACAACATATATACACAACAATATTTTATTGTTTCTTGTTATGTTAGCCTAAATTATATATAGATCACATAAACAAGACTTCTCTAACACTGCCTGATTTGACAAAGATCCGAGTAGCAAGAGGAGTGAGGATGCTTTGAAACTCATCAAGATTTATATTCACAATCAGCTACCATTATGACCTCTTAGTCAATAGAAGATAAGATTAATATCTTTAACATTTGTGTGTGGCAAAATAAAGTTAGAGTACCACATTTTACAGCCCCCTAAATATATAATGCTTCTAAGGATTTAAGTGTATTAGTTTGTGTCAAGAGAAAGGAAGTGGCCCATGAAGTGTATCATTTGTTTCCTGTTCACAAAAAAAGGAGTTGGTCCTTTTGGTGAATCACCTGTAATGGCTTGTTATGTTGTCAGGTATAGGCCTCCTTGTTTTCTGAGGAACATGCATTTTTATAAAAAACACATTTAAAAAAGTCTGGATGCTGGTAAGAGCTGGTAGACAGCTTGACACTAAATTGAGAATAAAGCTGGTCCACCTTAAAGTGATGTCTTCCTATGTTAGCCTGGGTCATTAATGCTACTGACTTTGGGACTTACTCACTTCACTGGAATCCGCAGGAAGCATGAAAGACATGGGGGCTTAGCTTATAGGACATGTTATCCAGCTGGCACAGTTTACTAACCATTAGCCTTAATATAGGATCCTGCTTCTTGGTGCCAACTTCAATATATGTCCTTTTCTTCCTGATGTCTGTAAGGAAATGTCTCTCTGAGCTGGCAGGGTCTCCGCTGCTCTGGCATTGTGCCACAAGGTTCTCTTGTTGTTCATGGCAGCACTATGGCCCCACACTGTAAAGCCTCACAGCTCAACCTTTGCTATAAATGTCTCTTTTTCACGGTCAGTGAAGCTCATCTCTAGATCTGCAGTTTAGCTATTCTATTCCCAGTTCTATGCTTTTTACATGACTGCATAAACCAATAACCAATACATAATAATCCCTTTTGCTTGACTGGAAATATGTTGAATATCCATGGAAAAGCATCTTTTCTGTTTGCTTTTTTTTTTTAACACAAACCGGGATTGTTGCCAAATATTCAGCCTAACAAAAAAGACACTGCTCTTGATTGTTCACCTCTTGCCAGCTTTTCACATGCAAAAATAGCTATAGGGTTGTAGAGTTTTTCTTTGGTGAGCGCTACATGGGTAAGGGCCTGGTGAATGTAGCTGCACACCAAATACAAATACACAAGTTCCACATTTAGCAAGAAATTCTGACAAGTGTATCAGAGTGAGAGTCAAGCAAACTATGGAGAACGCAAAGGAAAGGGCGGAGCTAAAGGACCTGCCTTCCTGAGGTAGGTATAAGAAGAGCACCGTGTGTCTGTGTTGCTCCATCATTGTTGGGTATATGAAAGTAAAAGCATCCAACAAGCCAACACACATTTAGCAGCATGACCCAGGTGTGGAGATTGTCCTTAGAATTACTGCTGAGGTGCTTTGAATTTTTAAATATAGCCAAGCTGGAATAAGTGTAAACACAACTCTGATCCACAAGTTTGATTTAAGATTTTTACTATTTATTTGATGTATTTTCAATTTATTGTCATGTTGCCTTTGGAGGAATTGGTTGTTCAGTGTCCATATGGTTTAATTAGTTGCTGTTCTGTCATTAAAAATAAACAAAAAGGAACAAATCCTTTTGCATTAGTTATTTTCCCTATGGTACCAAATTCCCATCCAAACCATGACTCCTGAAGCGAATCATGACTTTTGTGTACAGCCTTAATGGCTTCTATACTTAATACAAAGTGGAGTAAAGAACAAATAAAAGCCCTAACCCTCAAGTCTAAATGTTCTCTTCTTAGAAGCTAATAGACAAACAAGAACAATATGAAACAAAACTATTGTCCGAATGGACCTTGTCTCTGAAAGCAAATTTAAATATAGAGTTTCATTTCTTTGCATTATTATTGTCTGTGTGCCTGTGTGTTATTCTGGTCCAAATAATTCCAGCTGCGTTACAGAAACCCAGGAAAGAACTGTTTCTAATCTTCTAATCCTATCTGCTTGGCTGAGCTTTAACTGGGCATTTCTATGTTATGCTTACATTTTAACGGTTCGGTGATTCCAGCAACAGTAGTTAGGATCCAAATGCAAATGCAATGTTTTTTGAAGCCGTTTAGTGAAAATTGGTTGCAGGAACAGCTTCACAATCTGGCAAAAAAAAGCAGGATGTCTCGGTCTATTTATAGTTTAGAGCAAACAACAGAATTAACAGCTCTGGAGACGTCTGTCAGGTGACTAGCAGAGAGGATAAACTGAACAGGGGAGAGGAGGAGACAGGTAAGGAATGATGGCTGAAGTAACAATAGTGGCTGTGATATTTTTGCAGTATGTACTCATAAAATAGATATGATTTAAGAATCAGAACAGATCCAGAATGCACCAACTAAACCAAGAGTACCATTGTTGAGGCATCATAATGCTACCAGTCTTGGTCTATAAAAAATATATTAACTAGAAGAGAAATACACAATATGTACACTCTTCTTAACACAAGACAGGGCTGCTAATATGCAGGCAAGTGTCATTTAGCACAGCAACATCATCCCATAAATACTCTTTCTTAATTAATGCTCCGAAATCCGATGTGGCTACTGAATCATGAAATCATGATAACGGAAAGGCTGCATGAGGAGAGAAACCTATAGGTTACTTACGTAACCCCAGGGCTCAGAGTAACATGAAGTGAGATGTCTCACTATGGGATGCGCCTCAACGCGTATGCAAACAGAAGCATCAATCTCATTACGCCAATCCTGATTGGCTGGTGATCTTAACGTCAACGTCAGGGAATCCACCCACCCTTTAAGTAGCTTGCGCTACGACGCAGCGTCATTCAAAATAAGCACCTCTTCTCGCTTCGCCTTAGCAAGAAGGGCCGTCTGGTGAGACATCTCACTTCATGTTACTCTGAGACTGGGGTTACCAAAGTAACCTATAGTTCTCATTCATAACACTCCGTTCGATGTCTCACTATGGGATATTGAAACTCCCGTATTGCTAGACATGCTTATCTCGAAAATCACCAAAACAACCAGAACTTAACAGGTAGAACTCTGTCTCAACACGGGACCCAGCACTGCGCGGGCCACACTTGGAGCAGAGACATCTAGCCTGTAAAAGCGGACAAAAGTAAGTGGCGAGGACCAGCTCGCAGCTGCACAAATGTCTTGGATGGAAACACCCTTGAACAAAGCCCAGGATGTAGCCAGTCCACGAGTAGAATGAGCACGCAGGCCCGTTGGTGTCTGCAAACCCTGACTCGTATAAGCCAGAGCAATTGCTTCCACAATCCAGTGGGAGAGCCGTTGCCTGATAACGGGCTTGCCCTTATGAGGGTTAGCCCGGGATACAAAGAGTTGGTCACTACAACGAAACTCTTTTGACCTGTCCATATAGATGCGTAAAGCACGAACTGGACACAGCAAATTCGGCCGCTGTTCCTCAGAGGAACACAGCGGCGGAGGAAATGCCACAATGTCAATGGGGGTACATGAGCCAACCACCTTAGGTATAAAGGCAGGGTTGGGCTTCAGCAACACTCTCGTTTGCCCCGGGGCGAACTGTGTTAGGATCCTTACAGACACTTGGACTCAAACGCATGACTCAAAAGAAAGTTTGTTCAAAAATAGTCTTTACTTTGGAAAAGTATAAAGTTCAAACAAAACATCACTCCTAAGAGGCAAAACATAGCAAAGCAAATTACAAACTAAATAAACTTGACTATGGTCGCAAAATACAATAATCTCTGGGCGAGACAAGCTGGCTCTCTAAATGGCACAAGGCACAAGACGAACTGGCACAGGACAAAGGGAGACAGGACTAGTTTATACATGAGGTAAGGGGGAACAGGTGGAAACAATCAGGGGCGGGGCAGACACTGACGATGGCGGGAAAACACACAAAGGGAGGAAGTAAAGGGACCTGAAATGAGACCAGAGGTAAGTACAAAATATAACAGGAAGTGCAATGACAGGACTAGACAGGTGAACAAAAAGACTTGACTAAACATAAATCTAACCTGGGCTATGAACTAAACGTGAAACAATAACATGAACCTAATTAACATGACATGAACAATTTAGCAGACATGACGGGATGTTACAAACTGAGTGCATGAAGGATGTACAGAGAGCGCATGAATGTCACTGACTCGCTTGGCAGATGCCAGAGCCAGTAACAACACTGTCTTCAGTGACAGGTGTTTCATGTCAGCTTCTTCCAGGGGTTCAAATGGAGGTCGAGTGAGCCCATCTAAAACCACTGCCAAGTCCCATAAGGGCACCAGTGACCTGGAAACAGGGAGGAGCCTGCGAGCCCCTTTCATAAAACGGCAGACCAAAGGATGTTGGCTAGCCGTCTTTCCCTCAAAGCCCACATGGCATGCAGCAATAGCAGCCAGGTACACTTTGATCGTAGAGAAAGCTCTGTGTTTATCAATTAAGTCCTGTAGAAATGATAAAATCACCCCGACAGGACATTGAAAAGAGATGTGTCCTTTTTGAAGGCACCACTCCTCAAACACCCTCCACTTACAGTCATAGAGAGACCTGGTGGAGGAAGCTCTTGCACTCTGAATAGTGTTTATCACCTTCTGAGGGAGTCCCACTGTATTCAGATTGTACCACTCACGGGCCAGGCCCATAGTGCCAAGCGCTCTGGGTGTGGGTAAAAGATCGTCCCCCCCGCCTGAGACAGTATGTCCCTGCGTAGTGGGAGCTGCCACGGCTGCCCGCACAGCAGCTGATATATCTCCGCCAGCCAGTACATTGCACGGCAGTGCGGAGCTATCAGGATAAGTGTCTGGCGTTGTTCTCTCACTCTGGCCAGAGTTGGGGGTATCAGAGCCAGGGGTGGGAACGCGTACAGAAGGACCGGAGGCCAAACGTGCGCGAGCGCGTCCACGCCTAACAGTGCGTTTAAATCGCGCATTGAAAAGAACAGCTGACATTGAGCATTTTCTTTTGATGCGAACAGATCTACCGTGGCTCGGCCGTAACGCACCCACTGCAGACTCACAATTATTGGATGTAGAGTCCAGTCTGCATATAGTGGTGCACCTCTGGACAGCAGATCTGCCCCGAGGTTCATCACTCCTGGTACGTGCGTCGCTCTCAGAGAGAGGAGACGTCCGCAGCTCCATAAGATCAGTTTTCGTGCCAGCATGTGTAACTGGAGAGAATGCAAACCCCCTTGGCGGTTTATATACGATATTGTGGTTGTGTTGGCTGTCCTCACGAGGACATGATGTCCTCTGAGAAAAGGCAGAAAGCGTTTCATGGTGAGGATTCTGAGGAACACCGCTAAAAGCTCCAGATAATTTATGTGTGACCGTTGGAGGTCTCTGCTCCAGAGACCCCTCACAGGTCGACCTTCGTATATACCCCCCCAGCCCGTCAGACATGCGTCTGTGGTGACCACCCATAGGCACGCCCCGTACTAGAAAAGTTGGGTGTAGCCAGTGGCGCAGTGCCATTACGCATTTCATAGTGACCATAGACCATAGACCATAGACCATCACTCTCCGGTCCAATCCGAGGGCAGCTACCCAGCGCTGAAACTCCCTCATGTGTAAGCGTCCCAGTCGTACCACCAGAATGGCTGACGCCATGAGCCCCAGCAACCGCAGACATGACCTGAAGAGAACATATGTGCGTGGCTGGAAATGAGCGAGGCAAGCCCTGAAGGCTTGCACTCTCTCTGCTGACAAGCGGGCTGTAAAGGACACCGAATTCAGGCGTAGGCCCAGGAAGAGTACAGTCTGGGCTGGAGACAACATACTCTTTTCTGTGTTTATTACGAAACCCAGGTCGAGCAGGTGTTTTACGAGGACATTCGTCTGTGTAATAGCCTCTTGCTCCGACTGTGCGAGAAGGAGCCAATCGTCCAGATAAGTTGCCAGGCGAATACCCTGTTGTCTTAACGGGGCTATCGCGGCTTCCGTACACCGTACACACACTCGCGGGCTGAGAGACAGACCGAAGGGAAGTACTCTGTACTCATAACAGACACCCTGAAAGGCGAATCTCAGATATTTCCTGTGTGGGTAATATACTGGGATGTGGAAATATACGCATCTTTCAGGTCGACTGATGTGAACCAGTCGTTTTGGCGCACGAGAACAGAGATGTGTGAGTGAGCATTCTGAATTTGTATCTTTTGAGATATTTGTTCAGAGCTCTCAAATCTAATATTGGCCGAATTCCGTTCCCTCCCCGTTTGGGAACGAGGAAATACTTGGAATAAAAGCCGCTCTGACTCTGTTCGGCGGGTATTATCGATATAGCCTTCTTTTCTAGTAGCGAGAAAATCTCTTGCTCTAGAATATGGGCCGACTCTCCCGGGGCCTGTGAATACAGAATTTCCGAGATTAGAAGTGAGGAGGGGTGACAGCGAATTGGAGCCTGTAGCCCTGTGTTACTGTCTTGAAAACCCAAGCAGAATCTGTGAGCATCCTCTACTTTTCGCTTCTCAAAGCGAGTGGAGATGTCACAGCTCTGTCGTCTGCCCTCAGTGTCTCTATTTGTTGTGTTATGGGGCCCTCTAGTGTCTGAACACGGTGGTACCCCAGGTTGACAACCCCGGCCGACACTGCGCATGTGCGTGGCGGTGGTGCCTTCACAATCCCGTCTATTGTCCGCCTTTTGAGAGAGGCCGTAGCCGCTCTCAAAAGAGGGGCAGACGACAGACTGTTATTGTTTTTATTGTTTTTCTTTTCATTTTTATTGACTGCGCCCTTGGCTTCAAGCCTGGAAACGACAGTGGAAAATGATTTATTTTGAAACAACAATGATGACATGTGTTGGTGTGACTTAAACAGGCAGCGGAAGTTGCTGTCTTCGATGTTAAGTCCATTTCCCTGATAGCGCGAACTTGAGGATGACGTTCTGGCATCACTCGAGGCGGCGGGAAGATGGGGGCATGGTGGCACCCCGAAAACACATGAGCATCCAACACTGGAACGTGCTCTGGAGCTGCGGAACAGGGAACTTCCAGCTCCTTCATCGAGGAGAGCTGTCAGGCCGCCCGCTTCTTCTTCCTCGCCTGGTGGCTGAAAACCTGGGTCGGCTGCGTCTGAGCGGCAGCTGCCGGAACCGGAGATTTTCTTAACCAGCTCCCTCTTGCCTCGTGCCTGGGCTGGGGACCCGGGCTGGGGACCCGGGATGGGCTGCGGTCTCTGCTGCTTCGGTATTTTGAACCGGGCAGGACGTGAGACAGCTTGAGTGAAGGCCTGCCGCGGGACCATTGGAGGTGGCGGCTGGACACTTCGGGGGAGACAGAGCTGGAGAGCCTCGTCTCCCTTCCTTTTTTGACTCGCACCTCAGCTGCATTAAAGCTAGAGCGGAGCCAAATATGCCCTCGGGAACAATAGGCATGTCCAGAACATCCTCTTTTTCCCGGTCTGGAAGGTTGGTCAGGTTGAGCCACCTGGCTCTCTCCTTTACCACCATCATTCCCAGTGCTTTGCCCGTGGCTTGGACTGCACAGCGCTGCACACAGAGACAAATGTCCGTGATCGCTGCGATCTCGTCCCACACGGCAGGCTCAGGTTTGCTCGACATGTCTTCGCAGAGCTCCGCCTGGTAGGCAGTCAGCAGCGAGGAGACGTTGAGTGCCCTGGCGGACAAAGCTGCGGCTTTATAGTCCCGTTCGGTCATCGCTGACTGGAAACGTTCTGCCTTTGCCGGTAGCATGGGGTTCCTGCTCGGTGTCGAAGCCAGCCTCGGTTGGAGGTGGGCTGCCACCAACGGTTCCATGGGCGGCATGCGGAGCAGGCCGAGCTTCTCCATACCGTCACAGCACAGGGAGGAGTCACCCTGGATTGGGGCCTTGTTGCTAAAGGGACGGTCTCTCCACGAGACCGACACCTCATCCAGCATCTCCGGAAAGACTGGAAGGAGCTGCCTCTTCGTCCTCGCTGCATGGGGCAAGTTTTTCCCCTCGTAGCGAGATCTGGAGGTCTCCTTGGCCACTTCAGGCCATGGGATGTCCAGCCTGGATGCAGCGCGTTGGCACACGGCATGCAAGTCCATACTTAGGACGGGTGAAGCTGGTGTGCTCTCACCCGGGGGAGCGGACATCGCTCCCGGCTTTGCAGCCTGAGCCGATGAAACGAAGATGTCATCCTCATCTGAGTCAGACAGAAGGAACTCAGAGGTATCCTCTTCGTCCTCCATATAGTCCAACTCCAGGACATCCTCCGCGGGTGGAACCATGGTGAGGTCCAATTGGGAGCCCCAGCTTGACACAGCGCGGGGCTCCGCTCTCGCGGCTCTTGCCGCCACCGGGTCCCAGCCTGAAACGGTGTGGAGCTCCGGTTCAGCGGCTGTCGCTGTTGTTGAGCCCCAGTCTGACACAGCGCGGGGCTCAATCTCTGCGGCGGACGCCACCATGTCTTGATTGCCGGCCGGCGAATCAGCGGAGCGGACATGAGGGGGTCCTGTCCCGACAAGCTAGCTTGGCGTGCTAACCGTCGGCGGAGGCTCTTAATGGTGAAGCGGGTACAATGCCCGCACGAGCCGGGGTTATCGATAGCCTCCCGGGCGTGTTCCAGCCCGAGGCAGGACGAGCAGACCTGGTGTGAGTCTGTGCCTGAGATCTTAAACCCGCACCCGCATAGCCTCCGAGTCCCTGACTCCTCTGGTGTGAGGGAGAGAAGGGTCCATCTTCGATCGCCGGGGTGTCGGCGTGGAGTGGACACGCTAGTAACAGGTACGTTACTGAGAAAAAATCCAACCTTGCCGTTAGTCCGAAAGGAAAAAAGGCGACGGTGTAGATTTTATTCTTTAAAGAATATTAACTGGGGTGTTAATACCTTCTCTGTCTCCTCTGGTGTGAGAGAGAAAAGAGAACGTCCTCTTTACCGTGGTGTCGGTGTGGAGGGAAGAACAAACTAGCAACAGGTATGTTACTAGCTTGAAGAAAAAATCAAACCTTACTGTTATTTCGACAGAAAGAAACGGTGAGGCAGATTACAATATTAACTGGTGTGTTAATATTGCTCAGTCTTCTTGCAAAGCAAAAAAGTAACCAGCAAGCGCCCGTCGACCGAATGTTAGCTTTGGGTTCAGTCTGTGGACCGTTAAGCTAGCCCGGTTACTGATAAATCGAGATGTGCTCTGAAGCGACAAGAGGTGTTTGAATGACGCTGCGTCGTAGCGCAAGCTACTTAAAGGGTGGGTGGATTCCCTGACGTTGACGTCAAGATCACCAGCCAATCAGGATTGGCGTAATGAGATTGATGCTTCTGTTTGCATACGCGTTGAGGCGCATCCCATAGCGAGACATCGAACGGAGTGTTATGAATGAGAACTGCCGAGTTCCCCTTGATACAGTAATAAAACCGTGAGGAGCCTCCTTTAAGCACATAAGGACCCTCCCTCTGACAATTAAGTGGACAAGGCTTTTTAGTGGTCCATCATGGTTCAGTCAACTCTGCTTCTGCCGCATTCATCCATTCCTTGATAATGACACTGAGTAGTTCATGAAACAAATTATAGAGATGGAGCGTCAGATTACATCAGGCTGTTAGTCTACAATCTGTGGCAGAGATGAGTTTACTGGCTAGATGTACACTATGGAGTGAGCATGTGTGTGTGGGCGTGTGCATGTGTGTGTGTTTATTTAACCTTAAAAAATTATATATATTATTTTCATTACTCGCTATACTCAATAAATCTGAGGAAAAAGACAAATTGGTGGATTTATAGCGTAGATGCAAAATGAATGTAGTAGATAAGAAACAATCAGAATCAGAAACGGTTTATTGCCAGGTAAGTTCACACGTACGAGGAATTTGACTTGATGTCATGGTGCATACATACAAATAAAAAACAAAGATTTAAAACAGTACACTGATAGCGAACTATATTAAGAACACTGTAATAAAAATACAAATATAGTAAGATAGCAATAAAATAAGCAGTAATTTACATCGAAATAGAATGCAATCATTTATAGAATATAAAAGATGTGCAGTAAGCAATATTTAAACATTGTGTGCATTAATGTAATGCATATTGAGTCTGTGTTGTGGCTGAGGTAAATAGTCAGTGGGGGGGCCGGGCCTTGTTTAAGAGGCCAGTAGCGGAGGGGAAGAAACTGTTCAGGTGGCGAGAGGTTTTGGTCCTGATGGAGCGCAGCCTCCTGCCAGAGGGGAGGGGGGTGAACAGTTTGTGTCCAGGGTGGGAGGGGTCGGCCACTATCTTCCCTGCCTGCCTCAGCCAAAGTGCTTGGTAAATGTAATTTCCACAGTCAGTCTGGTCATGTCGTCCTTGGTTCCTGAGATAATAGGTTTTTAGCACTAAAAAGATAGGCTTTTCAATGTCCTAGAATAAAGACTCCAAATTCATATACAAATGTAAATAGCCTTCGTTCACATGTTATTTTTGCATCTCTCCATGTCTCCGTCCCCTTGACTCATCCCCTCTATTTGCCAGCATTTTCTATCATTATTTCGTGTCTTGTTTTTGCCGACTACAATCTTCTTTACAATTGAAACCTGACAGGCCCCTTCCTTTCCGTACCTCCTCTGTCCTAAAGCATAATGAGGCTGGTTGTATACTCACAAAAATGTGCGTGTGTGTGTGCCTCTGCGTGTGCGTGTGAGACGAGAGACACAGAGAGAAAGAAGGTCAAGACATCTCACAGTGAGGGTTAGATGCTGGTCCACACAGATAAGCTCATCTCCTTAGAAGGCTTTGTGGGGAGATGATAAGCATCAAATTGATTTTAAGGTTTGAAAATGTAAAGTGTACTGTATATAAACTGACTCTTTGAGGGAAAGGGATCATTTGTAAGTCTCTGTGGTATTTCTTTACCGACCAGTGTACTGTACTGACAGCTAGCAGGGAACGTTCTCACAATTTTGCCTAACATTACCTACAGGTTCTAATAAGGTTTTAAAGAAACGTTTTAATCTGATGTTCAAAGAATCTTTTTAGGATGTTTATTTTTTCAAATTATGTTCATATAAAGTTTAAGGTTGGATGTTTTGAGGATGTTATTGAGGCCTGAGATGACAAAGTGTTTTATAAAATGTTCCTTTAATGTAATATGTTAACAAAGGTGGAACGTTTTGCCTCCAACTTTCTAAGGATGTGTTTTGGACGTTGTTGGGTAACTAATTAAAGATGTTCTTTGTAAAACGGTCCCTCAATGTTACATGATAACCAAAGAAGAACATTTTCAAAGCAACATTTGGATAGTGTTTTCAGGAGGTTATTCTTTTTTTATAAAACGTTCCTGTGATGCGAAATATTAACACGGTCATGGTCAACGTTAACAAAAAATCTGATGTCACCACATGTTCCTTTTTAAAAAAAAAAAACGAGCGCGTAATTCATGATATTGCATGTTTGCGAGGCATGTCTGAGGCCCCGTCTCAGGTCGGTTAAATGAAATCCTTGCTTCCCTTACTTGCGTCATTTCCCTGCGTCTAGTCCCTCCCACCAGGGAAGCATGGGGACGCAAGGAAACCACGAGAAGCAGGGAAATGAGTTTTAAGAGCAATGGGACGTCCTTTCCTCCGGAGCGTCACGTGAAGCGACGTCCGTTTGTGATGACGGCGCACAGCTGCTGACAGCAGCTCTGTCCCCATTGTTTTCACAAACACCCCCGCCTCTGTTAGTACACATTTACTGACACAAACATTTGTGTCATCTGTTGTTGACCCCAATAAATAAAATAAAATAAGAACTCATTCTCAAAAAGATAAACGCCATTCTTAAAATGTATAAACGAACAATAGTTTGATTAATACGGTGGCCCTGAAGTGCAAGACACCACAGCATTTCAGAAAACACCACAGCATTTCAGAAAACACCACAGCATTTCAGAAAACACCACAGCATTTCACAAAACACCGCAGCATTTCAGAAAACACCACAGCATTTCACATTGGACGGAAAGGGTATTCCTTTAGGGAGAACACTTCTTGTTTGTGATTGGACAGAGCCAGCCAGAGAAGCACTGCTGTGATTGGTTGTTTTTGCTGCCAGTCAAGAAATGACGCTTCATGATTAGCCCAACACATCAGCCGTTAGCTGTTAGCACACACTCAGAGCTCACAGCTCCTCATATCTGTTCAGAAACTGGACAAAAGTTAAACATGTACAAACCACAGACTGTCTATGTCATGGTGAATACAGTCGCTGCTTTATTTATGTCTGTATGACGTTGTTGTGAGTGTGGATGGAGCAGCTACAGGTTAGTTTAGCCTGATCGATCCGATTCCGATAGGATTTACATGGAGATACGGCCCGCCCCCTCTCCAGCGTCTTGTTTGAATGACAGGAGTAAATACAGAATCAATGCTTTATTAACTCATGGTTTTTAAGGGGCTTATCTCCATGTAAATACTATGGTAGACCACCCAATATTCGCATCGCTCTAATCGCTCGAGTTTCACCGCGGCTGTCAGCTGTGTTTGCTCCTGTCAATGCTGTCATTCAAACAAGAGGCGCTGGAGAGGGGACGGGGCGTATCTCCATGTAAATCCTACAACAAAATGAACATATTTGACCGTGATTTAATTGTAATACACGTTTCAAAGTGATGCCGAAGTAACTAGATACTGATAACAGTTAGTAAAAACCATGAATTAACGCTTTGACAAGTCTGCAGACAAGACGGCAGGCGAAAAGCTTTTAAAATGCGTGTTTTCTGAATCGGATTCATCAGGCTAAACTAACCTGTAGCTGCTCCGTCCACACTCACAACAACATCATACAGACATAAATAAAGCAGCGACTGTATTCGCCATGACATAGACAGTCTGTGGTTTGTACATGTTTAACTTTTGTCCAGTTTCTGAACAGATATGAGGAGCTGTGAGATCTGAGTGTGTGCTAACGGCTGATGTGTTGGGACCATACGTTGTGGGACCATGGTTGGGACATATTTCGCTGTCGGGTGTTGACCAATCACGAAGCGTAATTTCTTGACTGGCAGCAAAAACAACCAATCACAGCAGTGCTTCTCTGGCTGGCTCTGTCCAATCACAAACAAGAAGTGTTCTCCCTAAAGGAATACCCTTTCCGTCCAATGTGAAATGCTGTGGTGTTTTGTGAAATGCTGTGGTGTTTTCTGAAATGCTGTGGTGTCTTGCACTTCAGGGCCACCGTAGATTAATATTGATGTCGCTGTTGGTTTTGGACTGGTGTTGCTGGATAAAGCAGACTGCTCCATGTGTGGTGTCGCTGTGCCGCTGTCACGTCTGTTCCTTGATCTCTGCGTCACCGACCAATTTGATATTCGTGTGACAGAAACAATTCTAAAATAAAAAACCGTTATTGTCCAGCGGCGGCCGAAAAATCAAAAAGCAACCTACGCTATAATCGGTAATCGAGCGGCGAGCTACTGAAAAGCTGCCCACGAGCTACCGGTAGCTCGCGATCGACGTGTTGGAGACCCCTGCTCTAAGGCTATCGCTATTGGGTAATCCCACTGCACGTGTGCAGCACTGACAGACTTAATCCACGCCCACCTATGAAGTGGGCCCCACCTCCGGCCTCACTTCCGTATAAATAGGAAGAAGGCCCGTCCAACTGCTCCCATTTTTCTTCAGCACTCCGTTGCAGAAGCACTGTACAGGCACAAGCTCTTTTCAGAGCTGTTTACTAGAAAGCAAACATTTCCCCCTGGCCCCATTCTCCCTCTCCTCCGGACGGGGAGACAGGGCGGGGCTCGGGGTTAGCCGACATATGAATTACGACCGGCTGTGGCTGGCTCGCTCCAGGGAGGAAGCGGCTTTACACAGACGATACAGGTGAGTCCTGCCGGGGATTGGAGCACGCAAACGCGGCTCTCAATCCCCAGGTGTCGTGCACTCATTGTGTCCGTCTTCCTCTGGCCCACAGACAGCGGAGAGCGAACGCTCTCGCGGCTGCGGCCGGGGATGATTGGCCAAGCCCTTGATTATTGGATCCGAGTGGCGGGCAGCAGTCAGGCGACTCCTTCCCCTCCATTCACGGATCACTATGTGGTTTCCCCGGCATCCTCCCTCTCCTCCGGACGGGGGAGACAGGGTGGGGCCCGGTGTCAGCCCGGCAGCCGAGCCTATAGGTTCGGCTGCCGGGCTGACACTATCCGCCATCTCGGCTCTGCCGTATAGGCGGTATTCTCCAGGAACTCCCGGAGATCATCGGAAAGGCAGCCGCCTAAGGAGATCTCCCCGTTCCCCCGGTTCAGGAGAGCTCTCCTCCGGATGACATAAGCGGTTGCCTCATAGCCTGTCGGTTATTAGGCAACAGGGCTCGCGGCACAAACCGGCTGTCTTTAAAACCTGGCGGTTGATTAGACAGCACGGCTTGTTTCCTATGTCACAGATATGCCTCCACACACCGTTCATTCCTCAAGCGGGTTTGAGCGTGAACGCGCCTCAATGTCCGGTTTACGAGCCTTCTCCTAAACGGCGACATGATGAGAGCCGCTGTGCAATACAGCGTGTGGAGGTGCAAGAGCCGGCTGTAACCTGTCAGTCAGCAGGCAGCAGGGCTCGTGGCGCAAGCCAGCTGTATTTAACCAGGCGGTTATTAGACAGCAGAGCTTGACGTTTAAACCTGATGCTCCTAACCTGTCGGTTAGCAGGCAGCACGGTTTTTTTCCTCTGTCCCAGATGTGCCTACTACACACGGTCGTAATGAGCCCAGGGCTGTTATTACGCACTGTGTGAATAGCACTGCACACACCTCCGCTCATTCCTCAGCAGGGTTGAGCGTGAACGCGCCTCAATGTCCAGTTTACGAGCCTTCTCCTAAACAGAGACAGGATGAGAGCTGGTGTGAGATGCAGCGTGTGCAGGCCCCTCGCAGCTTTTCGGTCCGGGCCCCTCTTGGGTTGCTTCACGGGCAACGGCGGCGAGGGCTCTGACGTGGCTCGTCACCATGACAACCACAGCACATCCAGAGCATGTCGCGCGCTCTCAGAATATTACTCAGAATGGCGACGTGTGTGTTCGATGGACAGATGGATAATAATAAGCAGCAAGGCCCACCGGGTAAGCCGGCTGCCCCTAACCTGTCGGTTATAGGCAGCATGGCTCGCTGCATAAATAGGCTGTCTTTAAAACCTATTGGTTTTTAGGCAGCTCAGTTTTTCTCCTCTGTCCCAAACCTACCTCCTACACACGGTAATGAGCCCACGAGTGCCATTATTACAGTGAGGACAGCACTGCACACAGCTCCGCTCATCCCTTAGGGGTGTTGAGCGTGAACGCACCTCGGTGTCCAGTTTAACACTGTAAGCAATTACTGTTATTTTTCAGCCGATTTTCGGCACTAATCTACTGGCAGCCACCTAACCAGAATGTTACTGTGAATTATTTAATTTTGTACAGTGATAAACTGAAATTGTTCAACAGTATGAATACTGTATAATTTCAGTGTATTGCTGGCGTCTCTGCTGCCGGTATTTTACTGTTAATGAGAAAGGCTGTAAAATCATTTCACAGTATGAGTACTGTGGTATGGCAGTGAAGTGCAGGCGTCTGTGAAGAGACTGCCGGCGCTTTACTGTTGTTTGACAGGAAAATGTGTTACAGTGGACATAATGAGAGCCTGTGTGAGGTGCAGCGTCTGGAGGGCTCTGGCGTGGCTCGTCACCATGACAACCACAGCACATCCAGAGCAGGTTGGCGCGCTGAGTGGCGGCGCGTGTGTTCAATGGACAGATGGAATATAATATGCAGCAAGGCTCCCCGGTTAAGCCGGCTGCCAATAGCCTATTGGTTACTTGGCAGCATGGCTCGCTGCCTAAGCCGGCTGGGTTTTTTAACTTATCGGTTAATAAAACAGCAGGGCTTACTATTCAATCCGTCTACCTTTAAACTTTTTGGGTTTAGGCAGCACGGATTTTTCCTCTGTCTCAGACGTACCTCCTACCCACGGTCGTAATAAGCCCACGGAGGGCCATTATTACGCCTCGGGTGGACAGCACTGCACACACCTCCGCTCATCCCTTAGTGATGTTGAGCGTGAATGCGCAGTTTACGAGTCTTCTCCTAAACGGCGACATAATGAGAGCCTGTGTGAAATGCAGCGTGTGGAGGTCTCTGGCGTGGTTTGCCACCAACCACAGCACATCCAGAGAATGTACACCCGGCGCTGGCGCAGAGTACTGGATGGTACTCAGGGTGGCGGCGTGTGTGTCTGATGGACACATGGATGAGCAGGCGGATGGGCAGAGAGTAGTCTCTGCAGTTCGCCTCTCCCCCCCGCAGTTCTTTGGGATACAGGGAACCCTGTTATCCCAGGAACAGTGTTTCGCGCTCCGTGCAGAGCGGCAGGAACTCAGGTTAAAAGGAAGCTTTTTTCCAGGGTTCCTCATGGGGAAGAAAATCAGGGTTTTTTACTCCCAGTATTTTCTGGTCCCGAAGGAGACGGGGCGGGGTGAATGAGACCCATCCTCGATCTGTCAGTGTCCAACAAGGGAATGGCCTTTTCCCATGCTGACGATCAAACAGGTTCTGGAGTGTTCACCAGGGAGGTGCACATCCATAGTCCTGAAGGATGCAGTCCTCCACGTAACCATCATCCCGAAACACAGATTTTCCTGCGTTTCTCATTCCTGGCTCCACGCACTTTTTCATAGTGGGTGGAGCCGGTTGGAGCAGCTACTCAGAATGGGGATGAGTGTTATTTTACCTGGACGACCGGCTGTGGCTGGCTCGCTCCAGGAAGGGAGGAAGCGGCTTACAGACGATACAGTTCGTATCTCATCCGTCAAACCTGGGTTTCATTATCAACTGGAAGAAGAGCTGTCCTCGTCCCTCCCAGGTTATCTTTTTAACTGGGAGTGGAATTGAACTCAGCCCGCATGAGAGCGCGACTTTCACAGCGGAGAGGGGAGAAAGTGACAGCTCTCCTCCGGCGCGTCACACCTCGCGGGGCAGTGACAGCCCTCTCCGTGATGCAGCTGTTAGGCATGATATCAGCTGGTCACGTGGTGATTCCCCTGGGTCTCCTTCATAGTGAGGAGACTCCAGGTGGTTTATTCGCCTGTGCATCGACCCCGTGCGTCAGAGGAGACGCATGGTGTACATTCCTCCTTCCGTGGTTTTGGATTTGACCCACTGGAAAAATCTCCATGTCAGTGGGGGTGCCCCTGAGCAGAGTGACGTCACACACCGCAGTGTTCACAGACGCATCTCTCGCAGGCTGAGGAACGTGCATGTCGCAGGCAGTGGGGGGACAGTGGCCGGGTCACATGTCTCTCCATATAAACGTGGGAATTACTAAGGTCTAAGGTTCGGGCCCCACTGGCTCCGCGAATAGCTGAAGAAAAGCTGTTTGTGTGGGAGCAGTTGGACGGGCCTTCTTCCTATTTATACGGAAGTGAGGCCGGAGGTGTGGCCCACGTCATAGGTGGGCGTGGATTAAGTCTGTCAGTGCTGCACACGTGCAGTGGGATTACCCAATAGCGATAGCCTTAGAGGGCTGCGCCTATACTCATAGAAGCTGGGTTACAGTACGTAACCTCAGTTCTAACACTGTTATCACCAAACATGTTAAGAATGTTTTTAGAGAACGTTATCCTACCTTTCAGAAGAACGTTCTGGGAACCAAAAGAAAACTTCCAGCTGAAAACATTCCTAGAACAATGAATGTAACATTCTCAGAATGTTTGAAATGTAACCATCTCCTGTTCTCATATTATGGTCTCAATATTTATCATAAAGGATGTACACATCCTTAATACAAATTAAGGATAGTAGGATAATCAATTAGTTGTCTTATCCAGTGCAGAAGTTCTTTTGAAAAATATATACAATTCCTAGCACCATCTAAAGGTAGTTAAAGCTACAAAAGTGATGTTATTTCTTACAGTGAGCAAATAGGGGTGCCATGTTAGCGTGCAATGGCTCCGTTGAAACTAATGTGCACCGACATTAAACGCATGAGGGAGGGATCACAATCTTGCTGGTCCACCATTTTTTTTCAGTCACTGTTTCTTAGCCAAAAATAATTTATTTAAAAACACTGGCAATGGTAACTGCAAACATGACTGCAGATTACTGACCTCACCTTACCATCTAGAAAGAGTTATATTCTGCCAGACGTGGTTTACAAGTAGGGTCAGCTGTTTATTAACTGCATTTGGTTAAGTTTATACCTCCATTAATATTGATGCGTTTGTCACATGTTCTTGCCTTCATTGTACATTTGATTGTTTAGAGACAGTTTGGAAATGGGGAGAGATGGGCCAATGGCAAAAGTAAACCCAGGAAGTTGCTGCCACATGGCATTTACCCAAACCCTTCAGATACTGCACTCACCACTCTTAACTACTCGGCCACCACTACACCAATAACAACATGATCTACACTTCAAAATGTGCTGTTATATTTTCCCAACTGTGGCACTTTCTCTTGTCATGTTGTTTCAGTGGAAATCCTCTCTATATTTGTGCCTTACTCTCTCACTATGCTCCTCCTGTTCCAACCCTTTTCTCTTCCTCAGATGTATGACATGATACATTTCACTTGCCAAATCCCAGACATGTGTTGTGGATCTTTGCACTTGGACATTTCCCTTATTTCACTGTTAACTGGTGTTTTGCCTTTCAAAGAATGGAAGTAATATATTTAAAGTAAACAGATGCTTTGTGTGCCTTTGGGTACCATATTAAATAGCTTTCAGCAACAGAAGTCTCTGTTATGGGCAATTGTCTTTGGAAATAAAACCACAAACAGCATAACTTTAATTAAAGGATGACAACAACATGCTATCACTGTCACTGTGGATGATTGGAGAAAAAGGCCATGTCACAGAAAACTAATCATCAAAAATACACACATATTTTTTCTAAAATTATCACTGCATAAATATGGCTTATGTAACACTGGCTTTCAATTCCATTATCTGACCCGTGCCTATATACACAGTCAGTTACACGGTAATATTATCATTAATTTAAAGTCATTTTCTCTGCCATCTAATGAATGTAAGTCCACAATTAAGTCTCTTTCTGCTCTTTTTTTTAAACTTCAGAGAGAAATACCAGACCCTTTGACTGCTTTAACAATGCTTTTTGTCACTCTACATGACATGTATATCTTTGTACGTGTAGGATTTAAAAAATGTCAACAAGAATCACTGTGTATCAGGATGGAAATAATATGAAAAAAATGCTCAGATAGAAAGAAATCCCAAGATTTAAAAATAATGTATGCATTCAGGACTCCATCTCTCTCCAATTTTCTTTTGCCAGCCACATTGTTAATTATTCAGACATTTGAGTCTGCTATTTAAAGCACATTACAGGACATGCTGGTATCTTAGCAACTTACATGCTTTAGTTATTAGTCTTTCATTTAATTGTTTTGCGCATATAAAATGTGGAATTTCTAATTGTGTTCATGGTTAGCAATTTTTTCATTTCATTTCAAACCTTTATTTATACAGATAAATCCCATTGAGATCATTGATCTCTTTTCCAAGGGAGACCTGCTCAAGTAGTTCCACATGAAACATAAAAGCATAAACAGAACAACAAAAGGACATCATACAGCATCATTTACAAAATTATCCACATAAACAGGTACCAATAGCTTCCGATTGAGTAGCATCCAACCGAGCTTTAAAAACATTTAGTGGCACCAGATTGTTCAGTTTCCATTTAATTTGCAGACTATTCCAAGACAGAGGAGCTGCGCATCTAAAAGCTGTCTTCCCTAAGACAGTCCTAGCAGTTGGCACATTTAATAAAACCACAGCATTCGATCTCAGGCAGTAGCCACTTACAATTCTCCGTGAGATCAAGGAGCAGATATAAGATGGAAGTTTCCCTAACATGGCTTTGTATATAAAAATGTACCAGTGACTGAGCCTCCGTACAGTTAGTGAAAGCAAGTTCCAGCCCTTGCATACAGGGTACAGTGATGGGTTAATGCTTTACAGTTTGTCACAAATCTCAGTGCACTGTGATACGCAGCATCTAACTTGACCAGGCAATTGGCAGGTGCATTCATATAGACCAGATCCCCATAGTCCAGCACAGGTAAAAAGGTCACAGTGACTAGCCTTTTTCTGGCCGCAAGCGAGAAACAGGACTTGTTTCAGCAATATTTCATCCACTGACTAGCAACAGCAACATTGTATGAATGACATGGGACGAAAGCCATCATCCTTAATGCGCTCCGGGCTTTACATGACAGTGGAGCTGGTGAGAGAGCATGATGCCCTCTGTTTAATCATGGTTTAATTCCAACCTGATCTCACCAGAATGCGTGACTCCACCACGACTCCTTAACACCACAATGCGTGGTGGAGTCACGAACTTTGTTACATTTGCGTGTCGGCACCACGCAAACAACCCCAATGTAAAGTGAATGAGACTCCTTTGTCGTGGTGCACACACGCATTTCTACAACGTGCATTGTGTGTAATGCAACTGTTAATTTTATTAAATTAGTTTGTTTTTAAGGAAGGCCAGAGCTTCAGCTGTGTCAAATAGATTGTTCCCTTCAGTTAACGTTATTTAAAAGATAATGATCATGTCCTCTGTATTGTATTACGAGCGTCGTATGTCCTTGTTAATTACACAACATTGATTGGTTTGAATTGTGTGCAATGCTTTTGTATTTTCCCCCTTCGATTCGGAGAAACAAATATTTTTTCGGAGTTTTTGGACGGCAGAAGACACTACACTACCCAGAATCCTCAGCTATCGTTTGGGACTACACCATGAACCCCGTGATCAGCCCTCAAGCTCTTTGATTGGTTGACCTCCAACTGCATTCCATATAAAAAAAAACGTTTCGTAAAAGAGAAAATCATACTTTATTCAGCAGTGCTTGCTTTACTCTTTGATAGTCATCACATGAATGCATTGTAATAAATGGTTTGGCTGCATTAAATATTACACATCTGTCTTAGTTCTTTATTTATCTACAGAGATCGGGCATCAGAATACACCGGAAATTATTCTTTTACCGTTCTGTTTTAATTTCACAATAAAGTTAGTAGTAATATTTTGTTTTGATATTATTGTTTTTTATTAACTACTAGACGACTGGGTCATGTTAAGACCATCTTTTTTTGGTTGCTATGGGTTTTTTCCATCGCTTTTGTGTTACAAATATCAAAACAATAACAAAATAATATTCGTCGTAAACTAAACCGGAAACAGCAGTATATTTTATTTTGTTAACACTGTAAACTTGACAGCCTTTTAACCTATGCTTTTAACCCAAACCACCTACTGGTTAAAGCACGTTATTACACGTTTAGAGTAATTGCAATGCAGGAAGATTGTGTTGCTTTTTAATGACTGTTTAAAATGCCTTTTTCTTAATGTCTTTCATTTTTGTAACGCACTTTTGAATGTGTTAATATTTTATGAAAACATTCAAATATTAAGAGTACATACAAAATAGTGGGAAAGTAGAAGGTCAATTATATAAATATAGAATAGAAAATATCAAGAAGATACTCAAATGATATCTAGAGTAAAACAGTTTAGTGCCTTAAGGCTTTAATTAAAGAAATGTGCAGAATACGACAGTGTAATGGTGGAGGTACACACACATTGATAGATGTCTTGTAATGCACTGTTGATGAACCTGTGACCCAAGTTGTTCATTCATTGCATAACTACACTGTTGTGTATATGATATGTCAATAAACCTTAGAAAATCTTGAAATCTTGAAAGGGATGTGCAAAATAGCAATTATATACAGTCTTTAATGAACTATTAGAGAATAACGAGTAATGAATATGCTTTAAACGGATCTGCAGATAAATATTTAGTCTTCTCAAGCACCAACTATCAAATATCTCGCCTGATTGTTGGCACTTGACAATCACCTTCACTGCATTTCATTCAGGTGTAACTAAAGTCTGATTTAAGGCTTGTTTATATTATATTTCACATCATTAATCCAAATCTGTAAAGTAACTAAAATAAATGTAGTGGATTAAAAATACCAGGTTAACCTTAAAGAAAGCCCTCAGGATTATAAAAGACCACCATCACCCCAGCCACAAACGGTTCTGTCTGCTGCAGTCTGGCAGGCGGTACCACAGCATTCGGACTAAAACCACCAGACACAGAGACAGCTTCATCCCACAGGCCAGAAGACTATTAAACACCTGAACTTAGAAATAACATTCATCTGGCTGCTACTTAGAAATTATTTATATAATATATCATATGCCAATCACTTGTATATAGACTCTTATTGCACTATTTCACTATTTTTTCTGTGCATCTGTTTTATTGCGTAGCACTGTTGGAGGAGCCTGTGACCTAAGGGGGGGAGGGGGGTAGGACACGTTCGATTCCTGTTTTGAATAGTGTGCCGTAGATGGGTTTCATTCCATTTCAAAGTCCTTTTGGACGCTCTGTGTAAACGTCGCGCATCCAATCACAGAGGTTGAGGACTGATCACGGGGTTTGTCAAGCTAAGCACATGGTGTAGTCCCAAACGATAGCTGAGGATTCTGGGTAGTGTAGTGTCTTCTGCCGTCCAAAAACTCCGAAAATATATTTGTTTCTCCGAATCGAAGGGGGAAAATACAAAAGCATTGTACACAATTCAAACCAATCAATGTTGTGTAATTAACAAGGACAATTTGGTGTTTTTTAGTCGATGAGTAGTGCAGATATCACTGTAAAATCAATCGACAGTAAGGGGAATAGGCTACTTACTTCCGGGTGTAAAATTCTCCGTTATCCAATGGGAATGGACGCTCGTAATACAATACAGGGGACATGATCATTATCTTTTAAATAACGTTAACTGAACGTTAACTGAAGCCAATATATATATAAACTCCCCAAACAGGCGAAAACCTACCAGTTTCCCCCACTGTCTCTGCCACCTCCCTCCATGCCTGGTTCCTCCGGTTTGTATCCCGGTAGGTGAAGAGGGTCTGGTCATACAAAACCGGGTGATTTGCTACAGCGATAGTTAGTTTCTCCTCCAACGTTTTTTGAAATATAGAAATGAACGGCGGGATATCTCTCCCAGCTTAGACGCGGTTTGATTGGCTACGGCTTGAGATGTCAGATTTTCCGAAACGGGATTTGATTGGCTGGCGCTGGCTACTCCGGCGTCTCCGGTGGAGATGGATCGCTCTGCTACCCACAATTCAGTTCGGCGAAAAAGCGAGGCAACGTGACGTCACCCCATTGAAAGTGAATGGGCAGATTGGGTTGTCGACGCTGTCGACGCTGTAGTGTGGAAAAATAATAAAAATAATAAAATAAACTTCGCCAGCCAAGCCGCATCAAGCAGTTCAACCAGGGAACATACCGGGGTGCTCCGGACTCCGAGCGTTACTGCTGCATCTTCGCAGCACGCGCATCCCTCTCTTGCCAATTATTAGTGATGGCAAAATGAAGCTTTGAATGAAGCGTTGAACCACTTGGACAATTGTGTCGGAAATAGGTTCATTTCTCGAAGCTTCAGTTACAGCGACCTCTCCTGGCGAAGTGCAAGGCTGCAGTGGGTTTAACGTATCTTTGCCTTCAAAAATATTCGATGCACACACACACTAAGACTGAATATCATGTTCTATTTGCAATTAAAGATTTATAATTGTGTGTATTGGTTTATTGAGAAGAGACTAGAGTGTGCTGGACATTTTTTTGGGAGGAGAGGGCCTTTTATCAGTTATTAAAGTATTAAAGTTGAAAAGCAATGATTAAAAGTACATCCATTCCAGGCTTTGAACCAGCTGCGCGGAGGACATCGCCGCATTCGGGCCGCCGGCTCTATCCACTGGGCTATCTATTCCTTAAAATATTGAACTGTTTTTATATTACTGATAATTGTCTTTTTGTTAAGAACTTCTCCACATTTCGAAGTGTTTCCCAAGCCAGAACGACCTATCTTTCTTCCTGGCTTGCTCTATAATGAAAGTACAATTCAAATGCAATACCAACAACAACTCAACAGCAACTACGACAACAACCCACACATTGCGCAGTGTTTAGAGTTGTTATAAAGTGTTGAAGCGCTCAAATTCGAAACAGTTTCAACCTGTCACCTCACCTGTCAGAATCGAGACGAGGCAGTGCATTGAATCGCGTGAATGGACCGCGAACCAGTCAAGTGATTCATTCAGGAAATGAAGCAGTTGCTGCTTCGGACGTCACATGTCACGTGATTTGAAGCAGTGGCTGCTTCGGACGTCACATGTCACGTGATTTGAAGCAGTGGCTGCTTCGGACGTCACATGTCACGTGATTTGAAGCAAGCTTCGAAGCACTGCTTCTATGAAATAGGAAGTCCAGGGTTGAAGCTCCGTTCGAAGCTTCAGTGTGAAACTGTCATCACTACCAATTATGCGGAGCCCCCTCCCACCCGGCCTCAGCATGCTTAGTCAGCACTCCACCATCTCAAACACCTCACTCACTTTCCTCTCTATCACGCAACGCCTCAGACTTTAACCGTCTATCACCCGCAGGGAGGCAGGATGGTGCGTTTATAACTTTAATGAACCAGGCTGCTTCCTCTCTAACTGCCGCCTTATTCACATCTGCTCTTTCCGCGGCATCGCTCATATCAGGAGCACCCGCCCCCACAACCCAACCTAACATTTACGGCATAAACGTATTTTTCCCTTTAGAGTGTAACAGAGGCCTGGTGCTGGGCAAACCGCGCGCGCATCATTCTAACTCCTCCAGGTAATGTTTAGTTGGATTTAGAAGTGAAGATGTAGTCATTCGTTCCGGCCATGTTATTTTCAAGCCACATGTTTCTGGTCCAGAAACACTTTCAGAACATCCCGCACATTTTGGGGGCATTCTCAGAACATTATTAGAGCCATTTCTCCCGCATCGGCGCAGCGTCCACAGCAGCTAGACCGGGCATCTCTTATCCAACCATCTAGGCCCTCGGCCGCTCGTCATCCCAAGCGTATCACGCTTACATCCGCAACAATCTAAACGACGTCAGACACGCACACGCTTAAGTCAGCTGCTTTAATCCGACTCTTTTGGGGGCCCGTAATCAGCCCATGCAGATCATGCCGGAGACGGAACCCCCACTCTGAGTCTCCCACTGCACGGACCACAGCTCGTCCTCCCAGATCATCCCTTCACCCCCCTCATATCATGCACATGTTACTTCAATAAACTTACAAACATCACATTGTTGTGGCGTGGTTCCTGCTAATAAAATTAGGTTAAATTGTTAACATAGGTTGAGGAGCATGGCCACGCCTAGAACTCCGCCTCGAACCACGGCCACCACTATTTATATCCGGCAAAACTTCCTGCCACTGCTCGTCTCCATCCTTTCAATCCACCCTCCCTCTCCCTTTCTACCCATACAGTTCCTCTTCCGACTCACACCGAGCGATACATCCATCCATCCCTTCTTCCCTCCCTCAACATCCCTACAGCCCCCCATCCCTCATCCCTCCATCCCTACATCCCTTCATCCCTTCATTCCTCATCCCTACATCCCTCATCCCTTCATCCCAACATCTTCTGCCCGTCAACATTTATATTTAAACTGTGCATATTTATATACTGCATATACTAACATTTTAATTCCAGGCATTGTCTGGGGGCCCATCATCAGCCCACGCAGATCATGCCGGAGACGGAACCCCCACTCTGAGTCTCCCACTGCACGGACCACAGCTCGTCCTCCCAGATCATCCCTTCACCCCCCTCATATCATTCACATGTTACTTCAATAAACTTACAAACATCACATTGTTGTAGCGTGGTTCCTGCTAGTGAATACCGTTTCAACTGAACTTCACTGAGCCCACACATTTCTGGAAAACAACTGCATTAAAAAACTGTTTTGTTGATTTCAGCTCAGCATTCAACACAATGCCCCACATGAAACAGGACTATAAGTGCATTTCATTGCAAAACCAAATGACAATAAATTACCATTTTATCCTTAATTGTGATTACTCTTTACAATGTGCAGCAAGCATGGGAAGGAATTAAAATGTCATATATATTTCTCGCTTTCCCTATAGTCTGAAACGACTATCCATTCACCACCACCAGTGTCTAGACCCCGGGGGGTTTTCATCGGATTGGTTCTACCCTCCCGAATGATACTTCCTGCACAACGGGGCCTAATCGCCAACACTACTGTCACATTCATTTGTGTATCTGCGCATTAAATATGTATCATCACATCAAAACCATCTCTCCTGATTGAACTGTTATTAGCTGACGAAGACGATAATACTGGCAGTAATGGATTGAGAAAGAAAAAAGGCATTTGGATCCTTCTTTACCTCATACAGATTTACAAACAAAATCTAGTGTCATCTTTTAATGCAAATGTTTATCAACGTAAAGTCATGGCACTTTGCCCAACACAACACAAAATATTCTATGCATGACATTGCTGATCCCTTCAGCTTCCAGGTACTTTTTTATTTTAGTTTCAAGAAATACACATCAGTCAAAATATACAAAGCTGAGTATGCCAACCCTGTGGCTTTGGAAATGCATTATGTTAATTCAGATACAGATAAGGTAAAATAAGGGAACCAAGTTACTTACTACTACAGCTGATAGTATTTGGTAAACATTACTTCATTATTTCAATAAAGCAAGATAGTTTTACAAAAAAATGATTGATTGAAAGGACAGTCACTTTAGAGTGAAATGTTTTAGTGGCTGGATCCTGCCCTACACTGAAAGAAATAAACAGTGACTTAAATGTATTATGTCAACAGGTTCCATATAATTATATTAGGTTAGTTGAAAAAAATTGTCCTAAATTGAACATATTACTTTTTATTTAAACTTAATATTATTGCCTTCAATTATAATTGTGTGTAATTTGTTTAAGTCAACGTTTCAAAGAGATACAAATATGTTCCTTTAAGTGTGGTGATTAGTGTTTTTGAAGGGATGCCAAACAAGTGGACAAATAGAAAGCTAATATTGTTTGTTCTGGTTTATTGGCAAACAGCACATCTCTGTTCTCTCGAGTGGTAAATTAGATTCAAGTATAATCTATAATATGGCAGTAGCCTCTAAAAACTCATGAGGCAATGCCAGTCAACAACAATATCTATTCAGATACATATTAATTAGCATGGCAGAGATGCAGTGGACACAGAGCAGTAATAGCATAATGGCCTGCAATTTTTGGTAAGCAAAAGAAGGGAATGAATGGAGTGTCGTGTGAATCAGAGCATCTTTAGCTACCTCTTTGTGATAGATAAGGCCACATCATCTGTTTTGCCAAGTACTGTTGAATGAGCACAGCTTTCAAACGCTGAAGACCTAATGTGCTGTGCTGCTTTCAATGAGCCCTGATGCAGCACGTAAATGAAAATGATGCTGTCAGTCTTGCCACATTTACCTTCAGATGTATACAGAATGAATATACACAGAAAATAGTAAATAGTTATATTACAAGCAGACTTGAAGCTGTATTTCTTTTTAATACAATGTGAAACAAATGGGCAGTTACATTTGTTACTGCTTTACTATAACACTAAATAATATCCGCTGCACTACCACTGAACGGGAAACATGCAATAATAGTCCAATTTCATAAGAAAACAGTTTTCAGATCAACGGTCATTGTTATGCATTCTGACTCATCTGCTGCCGTATAATAAGAGGGCTACATACTCAGTAATTCTGCAGTAGTTCCCTTGAAGCTGGCAAATATTTGGATATAAACATCTATTGATTTATACTACTTTAGTTTAAAAAAATAAAATAAAAATTGGCCAGGCTTCCTTAATACACTTTTCTGCTAGTGCAACTCCATTTATACAGTGGCTTGTAGCTTTTGTAGCTTTAATCTATACAAACACATCCCTTGAAACAGTAGTTAAAATTAAACAGTTACATAGTAAGCCATTTGAATACTTCTCACTAAATAACTAAACCCCACATTTCTTGTTTGTGTATTACACATTTTCCAACACACTCTCACTCCCTAAGCGTCCAATAGCGACGTTTGGTCAGTGTCCGTGGCGTCCAATTGTGACGCTCCTAGGCTCCTTCAGCGTCATAAAGGGACGCAAATAGCTTTCAACTGATTGCAATGTATTCCCATCTGCGTCGGGATTTGACGCTCATGGAAGCACGGCATTCGTTTATGCCGGCTGCCCTTAAAGGCAATGTGAGCATCCATTCCCATTGGATAACGGAGAATTTTACACCCGGAAGTAAGTACTCCTCTTACTGTCGATTGATTTTACAGTGATATCTGCACTACTCATCGACTAAAAAACACCAGATTATCCTTGTTAATTACACAACATTGATTGGTTTAAATTGTGTGCAATGCTTTTGTATTTTTCCCCTTCGATTCGGAGAAACAAATATGTTTTCTGAGTAAAGGATGGCAGAAGACACTACACTACCCAGAATCCCCAGCTATCTTTTGGCCTACACCATGTGCTCTGTTTGACAAACCCCGTTTTTTTCACCATTCATTCCGATGGCTGGCGTCTATGTCACGTGATCTTCAAATTTCTCCCTGCAGAAAAAGAAAACATGGCCGAACTTCGTTTTATTCTGGGTGTAAAATGCCTATTTTAAAGTTAGTTTGGATGTACATGATCTTTAGTTTGCTAGTTATTACGAAGATTACTTCAGGAAATCGCGACGTTTTCATTGTTACCAAGGTGGTTGCTAGGGACGCTGCTGTCGATATTATTTCTGTTATGTTGTGTAACTGTTATGTTGTGTAACTGTTTAATGGTGTTATCTTTATTGCTTCCCCGTCAATGTATAGTGTTGGTCCACAGCCTAAACATATTAGTTTAACAAAATCCGCATCTAAAGATACGTTATTTCCCCCCTGTGCAATTCCAGGCTCACATCTCAGAGCACATCGTCATTAACAAATACCGGAGACAGACCAAAATAATAATAATACCTTATTCCGAGTGTGCTTGCTTTTCTCTTTGAAAGTCATCACATAACGGCATTGTAATACACGGTTCGGCTGCATTACATATTACATATCTGCCGTAGTTCTGTATTTATAGAGCCCTGATGAGAAGACAAACATGAGGAACTGAAACGTGACGTGGATCATAAATATATCAGCCATTAAACAACATCTTACATTTCTTTTCACACAATACGTCTCCTTGCAGTATCAACACTAATTCGGCTCACTTTTATATTTGATCCAATTGGTAGATAGGCTGTATTTACACCATAAAGGTGCACAGATTATATAAAGGGACACCTGGTGGTTAAAGCATGTTATTGAATTTCAATATTTTTATTATTAGATATTAATACGATCCCTATAAAGTATATTCATTACTCGTTATTCTCTACTAATTGTTAATTAAAGACTGTATATAATGACTATTTTGCACATCCCTTTCAAGATTTCAAGATTTTCTAAGGTTTATTGACATATCATAGGCCTACACAACTGTGGTGTAGTTCTGCACTGAATGAAAAACTTGGGTCGCAGGTTCCTCAACAGTGCATTACAAGACATCTATCAATATTGTGCATACCTCCAGCAATGTTAACTATGTTGAAGCACTTATTTTAACTGATATTATACATAATGTATTATACTCTTATAAGATGTATGTAGATATTTCATCTCCGGCCTTGTCAGGTATTGAACAATCAATAAATAAAGAACACAGAATTGTTGAATATAAAACACAGAATTTATGTGATTATACTAAATGATTTTCAAATAAACACAACTGCATATTTAACTGTTACACATGCTGATGTAACGCAAATGTTCCAACTTTGGATCAATAAAGTATATCTTATCTTACGCTGATCGATGGCTACTGCCATATTTGCAAAATGTGCCTCTGAACCTTGACAAGTGCATGTTTCAGGCTTATCAATTAATGTAATGTAATGTTATCACAGGGGTCACACACATAAGACCAGCTGTTAAATAAAGCTCTTCTGACCTTAGCTGGCATGTGGGTATATATATTAATACTGCCCATAATGGGCACCATTTATTAATTATATGTTTTAAATGTGAGTGTTTCCTGTCCCCTAAACCTCCAGGGATGTACACAGTTTAATACTGGCAACTTCTTATTATGGGAAATACGAAAACGTCTTTTAAAATTACAACTCCCAGTAGAGACGTGCCATAGAGAACATGTTGCGAAACAGAATAGCCAGCATGTGTAGTTCTGGGGACGGGGTGGGGGAGGGGGGACGCGGTGGACCCGTTCAAATCCAGTTTTGGACAGTCTGCCGTGGTTCCATCCCATTTCAAGTGCTGTTCGAGAATCGGCTTAACCCTCGGAGCACACTCTCCAATCACAGAGCTTGAGGACTATCACGGGTTTGTCAAGAGCACATGGTGTAGTCCAAACGATAGCTGGGGATTCTGGGTAGTGTAGTGTCTTCTTCCATCCTTTACTCCTGGGAATGGATGCTCACATTACCTTTAAGGGCAGCCGACATAAACGAATGCCGTGCTTCCATGAGCGTCAAATCCCGACGCAGATGGGAATACATTGCAATCAGTTGAAAGCTATTTGCGTCCCTTTATGACGCTGAAGGAGCCTAGGAGCGTCACAATTGGACGCCACGGACACTGACCAAACGTCGCTATTGGACGCTTAGGGAGTGAGAGTGTGTTGCATTTTCCCCTTTTTTTTTGTCCTCCGAATTTCTGCTCAATGTGTGTGAGTAGTAGTAAACTTAAACACAAGCAACCGAATGGATGTCACATGCAGGACCAAACGTCCTATTTTTAAAGGCTTTAACTGGACAGAATCTGAGTCAAATGTAGCTGTGGATATGAAGTCAAAAGGTCTGACACATGATACATAACTGTGATGACTAACAGGTCAAAAATAATGCAGGTGGATACAACTCATAAGACATTTTTCATTGGTTTACTTCAGGGCATTTGTTTCCTAAACCCTCTGAATCCTAAAGTCCTGTTTCACAGTTATCCATGTTTAACTACACTCCACACTATAGACAGGAGATAATCTGCACACAATACGCTCTCATCATAGACTAAAAAACAATATTTGGTCTGATAAACACCCATATATGTTTAGGCATTATAGAAGCAAACTCAAATAGAACATAGAGTGAATACAAGCCAAGTAAATTATCTGTCTCCCCTTGCTACTAGCTTTCATGCTGGTTTACGGCAAAAATCATTTGTCGATACTTCTTTCCTGAACTTTCACAACATGTGCACTCCTAAATCCAACACAGATGTTGCCATTAACCAAAGGAGAACTCAGTTTAATAGGAAAAATAGTTAGGGGATAAATAACAACTATCCACCAGCTATATCCAAAATCCATTGGCCTACATTTCTATCTTATCCCCTTGTGCTTATATTTGAACCATGTTCAGTTTGTTTTTGGCACTCCAATGAATTTCATTTTCAAGAGAGAGACCTAGGACTAGGAGTGAACCATGTACTGTACTGTATAAACAAATATGTCATTTACAATCTGTTGTTTTGGCTTTTCCTTACGCTACCAAATCTCTCCACTGTAAAAGAAATAAACCACACGTGTCTATACAACAAATCAATTCACCAACAAATCATCTGCATCTTACCTGATCCCATGGACAGATGATCCCGCCGGAAAACATAAACAGGTAACCCATGGCAACCAAGCATGCCCAGATGACCAGGGAGAAAACACGTAGAAGCTTCTTGAAGATAGACTCAATGCAGACGAGTACAAAAACAGCCAGAAAGATAGCCATTGCAGTGGGCACAGTGATTACAAAGGCCACGTGGTCCTCAATGTTCTGAAAAAAAGCAAAATATACAAAATGTAGAGCATTACAAGAGAAAGTGAGGCATGGACAGGAGACACGTGATTTAAGACAGAGGGAAAGACATGCAATGCATCAGATAACAGGTGAAGAACGAATCTTGAAGAGAGATAAATACAGAAAATAAGCAAACAGAGACGTCTAAGGGGGCATGAAACAGCCTCTCAGTGTTATAAAATGCCACGCCTCTAGCCCCGTTACTCATCTTCAGTGTCCTGCAAAAACAAAAACAACCAAGGCGGACATGTCAGTGAATTACCCAGAGAAGCAGTAAAAACATACAACAAATTATTTTGTAAATGTTCCACTTTCTCAGCACAACAAGGTGTGTAAATCAACCCGCTTTATTTAATGTAAGGAGTCAGTGACGAGATATAACCAATGCCTTTATGCTCTGTATATACAGCCACAAGAAATTGTGACATGTCTCAGAATGAATGGCAGGCTGCAAAAACAGAATGAAATAGCATATAATACAACAAATATAAGGAGTCTTAAGAGGGTAAAGTTACATAGAAAAAAGTGAGAGAAGATTGAATGGGCATCTCCTTTTGAATTGTAAGTAATAAGTATATTTTTAAAACGTGTTAAATAGTGCATTCAATGTATATGTGTAGAATAACTCTATTGTCTGTTTTGCCTGTCATCCGAAGGAAAGAGAAAATACCACCTATTGTGTTTTGTATTTTATCTTTCACTTGAGCTAGAAGAATGGATGGCATAGTATCTTTCATTTTTGTAGAATATAAAACAATGTTCGTATACATGGCTCGATAAAAGCAAATGAAGTATGGAGTTTACAATTGATTTGCTCTTAAGAATGGTTATTTTAATACACATGGACAATATTGGTCCATATCCTGTTTTCAATACGTAAAAGCAGAAAAACCTTCCTACAGAGAAGTACATCTTATTGAGTGAAGGAAAACGCTAAAAAGCCCCTAGTTTAACCAATAGCAAAGTTGAAGCCGCATCCATAATGGATTTGCTGCTGCCTTTCTGAAACACTCTTAGATCTGAAAGTTCTAATAAAAATTTCAGGAGTTTCTTCAAGGTGGATGTTGGAGGATAGCACAGAGAAATGAGCCGTTTGTGCTGCCTGCCTTTGCCAGGTTTCATCACATCACTGATTTGCCAGTATTGTGAGGGGATGGGAAAGGGTCACGATACGGATATGCAGATAAGTAGATATCTACCAATAAAAATGTGCCTTATTTCCTACAGTAGTTTGCTGCTCCTTGCGGCCACAACAACCTCCAAAATACTTTGGTAAACCCCCTGATTGTTTCATAAAATCCTGTGAAAAACACTCTTTACATTACATCTCATGCCTAATTTGCTGACACTAGATCCTAATTCACGCATACAGCTATGTTTGCTCTCTAATGTATTTTTGATCTTTAAAAACGTTTAATATTCACCATGTAAATTGTAATGCATTATGCAAATGAAAGAAAGGTTTTCTTTGAACTACTAGTTTTTCTAAATTACAACAGCCATGCATGCTGTTACAATAACATTCAATAATGTTTTTTTATTTATCATGCTTGAAAATCATTAAAGATCCAAACTCATTCCTTCTTCTACCAAACTCTCTCTTTCTCCTGCTTTAGCCCCCCACCCCCACCTTTCCTCTGTCTCTTCCACAGGCTCACAGTCAATGCACTGGGAAGGCAGAGGATATTAGTGGCTGCAGAGAGCCACAGAGAGTCTGTCTCGCCCAAAGCAGAGCTCCAAAAAAGCTCAGGATTTAGGTCAGCCATGGCAGGATGGAAGGATGATGGGATACCAATGAAAGAGAGACAGAAATATGAGGAGGTGAGACATGACACAGTAACGAGCCTGCAGAGTAACAGGGGGAGATGGAAGGGAAAAAAGGGAGTAGCTAAAGCCATGCCCATCCAGCACAAGGATAGAGAAAAAGAGTATATGTAGGACACACTGACTTGATAGTGGCTTGACAGCAAAACTGAATTATATCAGATTTTAGGGGAATATCTTTCCTTAATACTCTGGATTGTAAATGACTCCCTCACAGTTCTGGAGTACCCTGGTTTCTAACTCTACATCAATACTTAATTTTAAGCTGATGGTTAATTTACACTTTCACACTTTTCCCAAGCTTTGACACACATACTGCCAGCTGGATGAAATTAGTGACTTCATGGGCAGGACCACCAGTTGTGGCTAAGGTAATGAGTCATACCAGTGATTGATTGTCTTGATTGTCCAACCACTCATCTTACTGACGGCACCATATGTTTGTTATATGTTACACTGCATGAAAACAACTTCATAATGCAACAATTTTATTTGTGTGATCTGTTGGAAGATGTCTGTCAGTGCTATGTCTGTCTCTTTCTTTCAGACTAATCCCTTCTTTATAGCAGACAGGGAATGGAAAAAGGCACCCCTAAAGCAAAAATGTTATAGTCATCTTACTATATCCTCTTAAATGTGTCATTATATTGTGTTAATATGTCATTATGAACACAACATTATTTTCTTTTTCTTTACATCATTGTTATTACATTTGCTTTGCCTGAATTACATTGAATTTTTTAGATTTAAAGAGCAAATATAACCGTGTCAAAAGAGTGACAGAGGGAAACAGATCTCCTTTCTGTAGTTCAGTCATGCATGCGCTCAATAGCTAAGCCCCTTATTCCTCCCTCACTTTTATCTCACCCTTCTCCTCACATTAGTGCTGCGATGAGGACCGCATGCTGCGAGAGTGTGCGTACATAAAGGTGTTGCACAAGTACGTTTTTATGTGTGTGCATGTTTGTATGTGTGCATGAGTCTACGAGGAAGAGGAGCATGTGTATTGTGTTTGACATGCCAGGGGATTTTGGATGTGTGTGTTCAAGTGTGTACAATTGGCAAGCTAGTTGGTGTGACCCTGATTCCTATGCATGCTTGTAAAACATGTGAGGGTTCACGATATGTGTGTGGACAGCACATGTGCCCATGTCCACACTGTTCACACAGATAGTACAATAGATAGGATCTCGCTGCACATATTGCCATACACGTGACCATTATCCTGCTTGTTTGTTTACTTTTTTTGATTTGCTAAATGCATGTATGTGAATGTTTGAGTGTAAATTAGAAGCTTACCAGTCCTGAAGCAAAGAACACAGTCAGCAGAGCCAGGCAGGCTCCCATCACTATGAGCAGCAGAAACACAATCAGAGGATGCTGCTGGCTCATACAGTAGTAGGACTCATACAGCCAATCCGGGGACCTGTTCCTCTTATCCTGTCCTCTCCCTCCTCCTTTATCTCCTTCACCAGACTCCCCTGGCCGGTTCAGGAGATACCGCTTCCTCCTTATTGCCTCTTGCCACATGGATCTTGGAGCCGAGAAGGAGGAAGAGGAGGGATGGAAGCTAGAGTGGGCAGAAGAGGTTGTCACTGCTGAGGAATTAGTGGTTTCCACCACAGATGAGTAGCAGTTGCTCTGGTCTGCTCTCCTGCTGGTGGGAGAGCTCCTGGTCTCCAGTGTATCCTTTGGTTCCCCCTCCAGCTCCTGTCTTAAGTCCTTCAGGCTGAGACAACTGAGCGCTGAGGCTGAGTCAGAGGCAGCGTGCGCTGGCCGGAGAGGTGGCAAGAACGCACCGAGGGTAGAGCGCAGCATCCTCCTCTTTCTCCTCCTGCCAACATGTTGGAGCGGGAAATGAAGGGAAGCGCAGAGACTGAGTGCTCTTTAGAGTGAGAGAGAAAAGTGGGAGGGAAGTGAAGGGGAAGGGGAGGAAGAGAGGGCTAAGGGGGAGGGGAGGAGGATACAAAAGGGGCAGCAGCAGGGAGAAGGCAAAAAGAGAGATAGAGAAAAAAAGTGAGGAGGTAACTCCACTGACATTTATGCAGAAGGAACAATGTATCAATGCAATCCAAATAAATGTCGCAACGTTTCAAAAAAAAAAATAGTAACTGAGCTTCATCCAAGAACTCAATTTTGCATCTTAATCCTGGAGATGATGATGATACTCTGAACTGAGTTAATCACTCCCTATGTTTTTCCCTCATCCCCTTCCCTCTCTCCAGCTCTCCTTCCGTGCAGTCAGACAGCAGCTTGGTGAAACAGGTGAACTTTTGGCGAAAAAAAGATTTACTAGTGACTCAGTTTAAAGAAATATAACAAAGTAAACAATAGAAGTCATTTACATAAACAACATTATGTGATTTCATTTAGTTCGTTCAATGCGTGTCAGTGCTTGCAAACAGATAAAGCTTGAGTCCATCTTTTATCAAATAAGAAGCTCAGAGAGCAGGGCAAAAAGGTGAACAAAGTCAACAAACACTTGCATACATGCCATATTACTGAATGCACTACCACGCACTCACGCAGTGACGCACAAGCACCGTAAGACACGGCCAGTAAAAACATGATGAAAGTGCTTCTGGCCAAAGGGCTGCTTTTATAAAGATTAATAAATGATCCCTTCCAGATTCATCTCTTAAAAGCATGAAGTACCTAATTTAAATGCAGAGTTTACATTGCCAATCTATTATGGTATGAAGCAATTATTCATAATTGTGCATATTAATTTGTATAAAGAATATTGAATGGATTCTATATAGGGTGCCATTTGTGCATGCTAATTCATGGTAGGCTAACCTTCCTTTGTGTCATTAATTAGCCGTACAGTCCCTTCGAACCTCAAACTACAGATCTATAGACTGTTTGTTCCAAGTTGGTTGTGAGGCTGAGCATAAGTTTGGACCGCTTCTCTTTGCAACATAACTTATGGCTTTTCCTTGATATTGAATTAGCTATTTATCAAATTCCTTATTGCCTGTAAATAACTCCAAAACATTTGACTAAAAAACAAATAAATGCTGACTTCATTGTCAAATTAGTTTGGGTCAAAGCACAACAAGTTATTAGGTTTGCCTTTAGTAGACCACTAAGATAACAAAAAACAATTAGTGCTTGAGAGGAGTAAGTGTGTGTGGAGTGTTTTAAATGTACTCTACAGTCCTAAAATGTCCCTACCAAAACACTATGTGTGAAGTTGCTATTATGCAACCTTGCATAAGCATATTTCAATTGCCACTTATCAAAGACCAGTCAGCATAGACGATGGATACAAAACAGTGTTTGTGGATCATATTTCATTATTACGTGGGAGAAATTGTTACGGTTATCTGAGAGAACCCAAACGCAGGACACGGCAGTGTGTTATAAAGGTTTTATTTGGAGGAGATAATCCGGCTGGAGAGTATCCACTGGAGCGTAATCCATTGAAGAGTATCCTCCGGAGTTTTAATCCACTGGAACGTAATCCACTGACGCGTAATCCTGGAGCACAAGAAGAACAGGTAAGAATAAATTCAGGTGTAGCGAAAATAGTCACTATACTTTAAGAAGGCTGAGAAGGCTAAGAGTTTTACCACTGGGGTTTAACAACGATCTGGCGCTGACAGGTTGTGGAGCCTCCGCTGATATACCATCCGTGATGGCTGATGGGAATCAGGTGTGTTGCAGAGGAGAGTGCTCAACTGTTTGCAGCTGGTGGAGATTTGAGCCGGGAGCCAGGAGTGACAGGCACCACGCCCACACAGACAGGGAAAGGGAAAACACACACACAAGGAAGGTGGCTGGAGAATGCAACCACCACAGAAATATTTTTACCACACTGAAAAAACTGAAATGTTGTCTTGAATTCAATGTATTATGTCAACAGATTTAACATAACTGTATTGGGTGAATTGTAAGCAATAATATTAAGTCAAAAAATAATATTAGGTTCAACTTAATTATTATTGCTTTAAACTAACCTAATACAGTTATGTGAAATGTGTTGACAGTCAACGTTTCAGTTTCGTCAATGCCCTTCACCTTAGTGGTATCTAAGTTTGGATTTATTTCCTTATTTGTGAAATTATAAAATATCATATCTTGGGTAATTATGTTGGTAGTCACAAGACAGTGACCTTGATAAGTCTCTGCAAATAAAACAAGTGTTTAGCAACATACAAAAAATGAGAAATGCCAGAAAGAACTGGGACAACACCACAGTTAGTAAGACTGCATAAAGCCTTTAGTATTATTGGTAAAACCTTGTATGTTTAGTGCAGATCTCTAAAAAACCTAGGCTGCCACAAACACACATGCAATTAATGAATTGTTATCTCACTGCATTCTGCTGTAATTATTTTGTTATCTTTCATACTCAGCATTCAGTCTTATCTATATCCTTTTATCTGCTCCCACAAAGAACCAATGTTCCCAAGGCGATCATTACAGCTTCATCAAATCTGGTTTAATTAATATAGGCATTTATTTCCCAGATTGTATTACCAATTTAGAACTGAAAGCAAATGTCATAGCATGATACAGCAAATAATCTTCCTGGACAATGTCAGGTTGGAGATAAAGGGAGTGGAAGTAATGGTTTTAATAAAAGCACTGGCATTAAATATATAAAGAAAGCAGGAAGAAATGTTCCTACGCTGCTCCACATTGATTTCTGTCTTTCCTCATATTCATACCTTCACGTCACATGTCATTTCTTTCACCACAGCCTTCACCTCTTTTCTCATCCTCACACATTGACCCACTCATTTTCCTTGCCAACCCTCTACTGTCGCAATACCATCCTCATCTTGCCTATCTTATCCTAACACCCTTCAATCATTCCCCTCCCTCTATACAATCCAACCTTCCCCTTTTCTCTCCTTCATTCCACTCTTACTCTCAGGACAACAACCCCCTCCACATCTTGAACCTCAACAACTGTATCCCTTCCCTCATCCAACATTTCCACCAAAGGTTAATTTCTCACATGATGATTTTCCGTGCACTCCTCTCTTCCATGACCTTCATCTCATTCTCCGTATAGGGAAGCTCCATCTCCACCTATACTCTATTGTACACCTCTTATCCTTTTCTCTCATCTTTTCTCATGTGCTTCAATATTGTTGGTGTTTTTGACGTGGTGATGTGTTGTAGGAAGTATTGTTGAGAACAGCATAAGTGGAGTGGAGTTTCTCCAAATATTTGTGTCTCTCTGCCGAGAAATGCAGCCATGCAGACATGTTTTTTTAAATCATAGGACAAAGGCAAATTGGTGAATATTTTAGTTGTAGCCTAATTGGTGGGGGCTGGTATCTATAGGAACATCAAGTGTTAGACATGAGTCACTATAATTATTGGAAGCAAGACTGCAGATTCCACCAAAAAGGGACTTTGAATATGAACTTCCCTTTTAACTCTCTAAAGTGGTGAGTCTGCTTTCTTGTCTGAAAATGTAGGCTGTCAAGACTGATTTAACCAAAACCATTTTTTATTCTTCCCTACAATTACCAAAGCAATCATTTTTCAGGAGTTGGTCAAACTACTTGCAAATGTAGTCAATCATGGTTATATTTGAATGTTACTCAGTATAATGAAATAATAACTTAGGACTTACATCTGGTTGGTTTTTCTATCTTAAATATGTTTGACAATTCATGAAAAGAAGAACCATTGGACCCACAAAAACAATGCTTTTATGTTGTTGTTTTCCTGTATAGAAAAGTGAATATATGTTCATATTTGGACACAGATATTTAATTTTAAAGTAAGTAGACCACAATATATCATTATGGTTCACTTACATACAACTATTGGCAATGTTAATGAAAATGAAAATCCCTACATTGAAAAGAAAACTCAAAGCTAGATGCTTCCCTAAATGTGTTGGTTATTGGGGGGGGGCTTTCATTTCTAGAGATGTAACATTGGATAGACTTCACTAACTCACAGTATGAAATAAAAGCAACATACAGTATATGGTTTTGTAAATTGATAGATAACATTTGTCTTTCCCGATCGCTAAATAAGTGTTACTTTGTGGACTGTCTTATTGAAATAAAAGTATGTGGTGTTGTTCACTTCTGTCCTAAGGTGACAAGAGCTGGGTCTAAAATAAAATGTGAGGGAGGCAGAAGGCAGTGAGATGAATACAAACACATGTGCACATACAAGAGGTAGTGAAGCGACTGCCCTATTGATCTATTCCGGGTTAAATGGAGGTCAAGAAAAGAGACACTCTTTCTACCCATACAAAGTCTGAGTGTTTTATATACCCCACCCACACATGCATAAACAAACAAACACACACACACACACACACACACACACACACACACACACACACACACACACACACACACACACACACACACACACACACACACACACACACACACACACACACACACACACACACACACACACACACACACACACACACACACACATACTGTATTCCGTTTGCACTGGCAAAGATTGCTCCAAACATATTTCCAAATAGCTTTGAGTTGTCAACACATCATCAAATAACAGCCCTGTTTTCTTGTTAATTCTAAGAAAAATTGTAAGCTAGTTAGGAAATCCAAAGGTGCAGAAAAGTCCATTTCCATCACAAAGTGCCCATCGCTGAAGTTCACTTAACTCTCTGGAACGCTGGCCAGCGCAGCAGCGCCATTGTAGAGAGCACTAAGGAGGAAAAGGACTTTTTTATATATATGCAGCAAACAAAAAAGCATAATAAATTAAGCGCCATTAAAAGAATATTTGTATTTCATTGTTTGTGCATGTTCTGCAATTGTTTTTTTAAGAACAATCAGACACAGAAAGTACATGCCTACATCAACCTTTTTGTTGTCATAATAATTTCAGTCCATCTATTTGATGTATCTTTGTATTCCACATCGCAGCCTACTATGGTCTCTACAGAGACTCGTCTAATTCTTTTTTTTCTGAGTGTCTACAAATCTCATCTGATATAACCTAGATCTTAAAATAGACTCCTCTATTTTTAGTTACACAAATACATCCTTTGAACCCCTCATTGTCTGTGCATACCATTTTAAACTGTCAGTGTGTCTAACTGAGACCACATTTTTGCATGCATGATTAGTGATGATAGCATGATTCGTTAACACCATTATAAGTGGAAAATAAAATTAATTGCTGGTCCTTTGGATTCAGGTTAACTGGATATTCTAAACTGACCAAAGGTGTGCCATTTGTACGTGCATATGCATAAAATACGAACTTGAATGCATACATGCAGGGGCGCCGCCAGGGATTTTGGGCCCCATGAAAATATATCACATTGGGCCCCACCACCAGGCACAGGCCACTTTGTTTATAAATTACCTCGATGGCCGTATCAAATGGTCTATCTAGCGCAGGGATCACCAACTACATTTGTCCAAGGGCCGAAATGTAACCAATAGACACTATCGCGGGCCAGCGATTTTTATATAGCCCAGAATTTTATAAATAGTATTCAGATTACTTTTGGAATACTTTCTTTTTCCATAACAGATGGGTATGTTTTGGTGAACAGGAGACACTTATTTTACTGTTTTCATGGCTTATCAAGAGCACAAATACAACATCTTGGTGTCATTCTGGACAGCTCTCTCATCTGCACCCCACATAAAAAACATCACCCGGACTGCATTCTTTGTACTGTCTTAAAACCTTTCCTTGGAATATGTTATGAATTGTAAGGTGTCCTTGGGTGTTTTGAAAGGCGCCCCTAAATAGAATGAATTATCATTATTATTTATGATCTGAAACGATGTAATAACTTTTAAAACTTGTTCCAGTCACTTGCCCCATGCATTCAGCAGCAGCAGGCCATTCACTTTGATTTCATCCCGTTATAAATGTCATCATTTCGACAATAAAGAAATGCTACATAAACGTTATCTTGCACATTTTATCTAACCATCTCCGTTTCTAACTTTCAATATATTTTAAAAGAGATCTCTCTCTCTCATCTGCGTGCGGGGGCGGGGCCTCACAGACACGCTGGCGCTGCATCTCTCTCTCGCTCACAGACATGCTGCAGCGCTGTGCAGTGTGCACACAATTCTGCCGGTAATGAATATTACATTTTGTGAGGAAACTTTTCCACCAATAATTCCAATAAGTATTCCAAAATGTATTCACTTCAGGTTTACGAAAGTAACTGTAATCAGATTACTCGTTTTTCAAATGTAACGCCAGCTGAATACAGTTAGCCTACTTGATTTTTGTATTCTGATTACGTAACGCCGTTATGTATTCCGTTACAACCCAACCCTGCTTCTAGGCTACTGTCCCGCAGCTCCAGCCTCTCTGTTGGACTCTGTCGCAGCGGGGCTACTGCTGTGGTGCAGAGAGCATTAACCAGACTCTTCACAACGAAGGATCACTTCTTCTTCAGGGGAGGGAAGGTTTCGCAGTACGCAGTCTACTGTCCCGCAGCTGCTGCCTCTCTGTTGGACTCTGTCGCAGCGGGGCTACTGCTGTGGTGCGGAGCGCATTAACCAGACTCTTCACAACGAAGGATCACTTCTTCTTCAGGGGAGGGAAGGTTTCGCAGTACGCAGTCTACTGTCCCGCAGCTGCTGCCTCTCTGTTGGACTCCGGTACTGCACCTTACTCACGAGACGTTGTAAACAAAGAAATGGGTGAGGGGCGAACGCAGTAACCACTCCGCCAACGCCACAGTCACCCCCGTCGTGCGGGCCGGATGAGAATGTCTGGCGGGCCGGATGTGGCCCGCGGGCCGCCAGTTGGTGGTCACTGTTCGTATACGGCCCGGGGCCGGAGGTTCCCCACCCCTGCTTTAATATAATAACATTAGTATTAATATCATAACCAAAATGTCTGTGATTAACATTTTGTTTACAGACTGATCACTCAATGCTTCAAACTGTCCATCATCCTAAATAGAGTAAAAGCAGTTTTTTGTTTTATATAGATCATTGGCTATGTGGGAAAATACTGTGTTTGAAATGTATAATTTAAATTAGATGTTAGCTTTTTGTTATATATATATTGTATTCCAGTCTCCCTTCAGATATGTTAAGTGGCATTCAACACAATGCTGCTCACCTCCTTCAGTTGGGAGAAAAGCTGGTTCAGGTTCAGCCTTATGGGGGGACAGGGCTGCTGAGCCTAAAGATGGATCTGTTGGACCTGGCCCCAGGGGGAGGGACAACTGATTTAGTATGAACAGCTGCTAAAAATGTGCCTGCATTTATTAAAGGTAGGGAGGTAAGAATGGAGAAACCAGCTCGAGTGTGCTAGAATTTGAAAGTACACAACCGAAAAAAATATGCCCCTTCCTTCAGAGTTCCTTACAGAGCCCCTCCTCCAACACACACGAACGCACATATGACCAATGAGGGCACGAGATCAGTTTGTGCACAGATGGAAGGCTGACAGGCAGGTAGGCCATCCAGTTATTTTAGCCGGCTCAGATGATTGGTCGTGCTTTTTACAGCGCCACGGCTTCAACAGATGACATTTTTGTATGTATTTATTGTCAAAGCATTTAATATATTCATTGCTATCGGGATGTTAAGAGCATTCCATGGAATATAACAAAAAGTGTTTCTTAAGTGAATTACCTACCATACCTTTAAATGTCAGCTAAAAGAGTGAAAGAGTTAAAGACCTCTGAATTTTCTGTAAAGATATTAACAGTACTTCATGTCAGCTTAGTAAACAAAAAAACATTAGCTAACAGACTAATTTCCACCACTCATGGACCACACCCACCTTTTCTTGTGAAAAACTGGGTGACATACTGTCGCCCTTTAGTCCCTCTCTCTTGTCTTTCTCTCCTTTCTCTTCTTTTTTTAGAGCCTGACTTTGTTGGTCGTTGAGACATGGTACAACCATAGTACAACACACTTACGTAGGCTAAGTACTAGCGTCACTCCTCACATGCTTTCACTCTCTACAAGTGCCGGTGCTTATAAATAAGTAAAATTAATCGTAAATTTAGTGAGTAATTTATCAATATAACGTTCTATTAATGTTAATTATTGAGGATTGATGAAAGGTTTTTTTTTTAATGTTCTGAACATTTTGGGGCCCCTGTCAGTCACGGGCCCTTAGAATCGTCCTAACTTTTCACCCCCTTACGGCGCCCCTGCATACATGTGTGCATAATGCACAGACATACACTTTTAAACGGGGTAGACTGTCAAAAAAAGACAACACCTCAAATGTGCTTGTAATATCTTAAATATATCAGGTTTACTATGAGAAGGATTGGCAAGGACTATTGAAAAGAAGAAAGAATCAAAGAGCAGTCATGACTTAGGGGTGGAGATTTTGAATTTCTGCTGCCATAATTTTCACACTGGTTCTCTTGAAAATGTTTTAAATTAATCAGGTTTTCTTCATGGCTCCGGGGGGAAAGGCCATCATTCACAGCTCATTCTGCCTTCACCCTGGCCCTTCCTTTATTCTCTAATGTCCCATTCACAACTAATCAGGGGCTCATTTTTGTTCATTTCAGCCCCCTGTACATTTGTATTACACCCTCCATGCGGTTAGCTGAACCTTTATTTTGACCTTAATCATAAAACACAAAATTGAATATCAATAAATATGGGAAAAAATAACAAGTAAATGTTTGAAATGTAAGAGACATTTGTGAGGGAATGTGTTCGCCTTATTGTCACTGTCTGTTACTCTTTGAAATGTAAAGAATCTGCATGCTCTACTTTGTGTGCTACTGACAGAATGAGAACAGCTGGATTGTGGTCATGGGTCTTATCTTTCTCTTTCTGCACAAAGGGAGTGCAATCAGCTGCTGCCCTTTACAGTATTCTCTCTCCATCCTTCTCCATTGTTCAACCTGCTCCGTTTCTTAGTGTTTGTGACAGCCCTCTGCTAGCCTTTCTCTCACCTCTGTCTCACCTCTGTCATCCCTCTCCCTGTTCTTCTTATCCTCTAATTTTCACGTATGTTACCCCAATTGGCTGCCAGGAAATGTGTGTGTATACAGCTTTGTTTCATGAAACAGGGGGCAACTTTATTACAGGGTTTTACAATTTGTGGCACATTTTTTTGGAACAAGATTGGAGAATGACAATCAAAAAATGTCTCTTTTTTCATAGTAATAGGTTTTCTGTTAGCAGCTGCTTTGAATTAGCTTATTATTTGAGATACATAGTCTGCCTTTTGACATGAGCTCCAAAGTACACACCCAAGGGTTGAAATTCTGATTTCCAAACTGACATATTTTTGACATGTGTAAAATGTACTCCATCATTGTGGGAAAATGATAGCAAAGACTAGGTTAATAACTGTATAGGTTGTTCATCATCTTCGAATAAAACAAAGTTAAGCTTAAAATGAGAACTGCGCTGCACACAGATAAATCTATCACACCATCAAGGCCTACCATTAATTGTTTCTACTTTTGTGTGCCAAGGGATACATGACAATGGCTGTGATTACAATGTGTGTGTGGCTTTCAAATTGCTAGTAATGGCTAAAGCAATGATCCCTAAATCAATGCCATTGTGTGTGGTCCAGAGAATTGCAGGAGTATGATGATACTTACAATTCAAATAAAAAATAAACGTACACCAATGCATAGTGTGTTTCTACATTTATTTCACCAAATGTATCCAGTGGTGGCTTCGGGGCAGTGTCGGTGATTTCCTGCTTTTATGCCATGACTGTTTTTCAAACATGTATTTAACCAGGTGAATCCCATTGAGATCATCGATCTCTTTTTCAAGGGTTTTCGTCGTTTCTCTTGTAAAGCACGAGTCTTTAGAGAGAAAGCACCAGAGCTTCTTTCATTGTAGATATTTGATTCTAAAGGTTTTTAATTTGTAACTAAGTCTAAATGTGTTGAATGCATAAATGAGACTTTGAATAATGCAACAAAATAAATTAAAAGAAAAGTCATCAAAAAAGATTGGTTGAGTGCTGCCACATTCACACGTCTGTGTATTTTTTACTGTTGTTTTTTTTTCTTCTTGTGTGTGTGTGTGTGTGTGTGTGTGTGTGTCAATACCCTCCTCCTTCCCCTGGTGGCCTGGAGAGACACATGACAGCACACAGATGAGACTTCCTGTTCAATAAACATGTGCTCAATTCTAAATGCGAAATGCTGGTGCTGACTTGGTTAGTAGAAGAAAAAAAAGACACAGAGAAACCTACGTGGGTCGGCGACTCGAAATCTCGAAATGGACCGAGAAAACAAGTCTCTCCCGACAACTTTTTTTTGTTTAGGCCAAACCTGACCCTTTTTTTTCACCTCTGATCTGCCCGGCAACAGTGGGAAAACACACTAAAGGGTTTACCAATTGGATCAAATATAAAAGTCAGCCAAATTAGTGTTGATACTGCAAGGAGACGTATTGTGTGAAAAGAAATGTAAGATGTTGTTTAATTGCATATATATTTATAATCCACGTCACGTTTTCAGTTTTGGCGGCAGTTCCTCGTGTTTGTCTCGAAGTCTTCTCAGCAGGGCTCTATAAATAGAGAACTACAGCAGATGTGTAATATGTAATGCAGCCGAACCGTGTATTACAATGCCGTTATGTGATGACTTTCAAAGAGAAAAGCAAGCACACTCGGAATAAAGTATTATTTTATTTTTAAAAAATGTTTTCGGATTTCACATCGCATAAACACCAAATCCCAGCGTGCATTGCGGCTAAACCATCCAATCATCGAGCTGAGGATCTGTTTCCGGTTTCGTTTATGACGGATGTATTTTGTTATACACACATTCCTTCACAATCTAAATTTTAATTTACATTAAAGTATTTCGTGAGGCCTTCTAACATGTTGTTAAATATAACTACGGTTGTAGTTGAAGAGTTTGTAAATTAACATGAACCGAAGCTGTTGCCTGGCAATGCAATCGCACAACGTCACGTCCGTTAATTCCACATCCACACGCATGGATTAACATCGATTTAATACATTAATGTGGCCTTTGTTTCTGCTAAAAGAGGTGTCAACCAGCTGGAGCAACAAGAAAATCGGCGTAATCGAGTGTGACTATTAAAAAATAAATCATTATTATATTGACAATAACAACCGACCGTCGGGGTAGCATTTGCTTGGCATTTCCGGTTATTTCTCCACTGGTTAACATGGGTTAACAATACCGTGTAGCTGTCACGTTTGAAGGGACGAAATCGTGACATCTTCACGTCTCCCAGCATGGTAAATCCTCACATGTTCACATCTTGCCGTGATACCGGGTTGGTCCTAGCACTTGGCACATTTAACAAAACCACAGCATGAGATCTCAGGCAATAGCTACTTTCAATTCGCCGTGTGATCAGAGAGCATATGTAAGATGGTAGTTTACCTAACATGGCTTTGTAGATGAACATGTATCAGTGACTGAGCCTCAATTATCAAGCCAGATACCAAGGTATTTATAACAGGTAACCACTTCAAGTACTTGTCCTTGCGTAGTAACAATATCCAAAGTGGTCTCCGGTGTCTTTTTGGCTTTTGAAAATAGCATTACCTTAGTTTTATCAACATTTAAAATAAGCTTAAGCTCAGCAAGCTGAGTCTGAATAATATTAAAAACAGCCTGTAATTTAACAACAGCCTCCTTAATGGAGGCGCCTGCACAATACATCACGGTATCGTCCGCATAAAAATGTAAAGTAGCTTCATCCACATTTTCACCTAAACTGTTGATGTAGATGGAAAATAAAAGTTGACCTAAAACAGAACCTTGGGGAACACCATTTGTAATGTTTAACCACTCAGAAGAGAGCCCAACAAAATGAACACATTGGGGCCTTTCAGAAAGGTAGTTCACAAACCACCCCACTGCAAGGCTGGATATGTCAATACTGGCCAGCCTCTGCTTCAGGATAAGATGATCGACGGTATTGAACGCTTTGGAAAGAGCTGCACAACTCTGCTTTTTGTCTAAGATATTAGCAATATCATTCACCACTTTCATTGTCGCTGTGATGGTGCTATGTTGCTTTCTGAAACCTGACTGATGTTTACACAGGATGTCATTTTTACATAAAAACAAATGTACCTCTTCACTCACTAGGCGTTCAAGAACCTTGGCCAGAACTAACAATTTAGAGATGGGTCTATAATTATTTAATAAAGTGGCCTCCCCTCCTTTTAGTAAAGGCAGGACATTAAGCTGACTTCCATACTTTTAGAATTGTGTCTGTGCTGAGGGAGAGGTTAAAAAGAGAAGTAAGAGGTGGTGCAATAAAATCTGCAGGTATCTTTAAAAAGAAAGGTTATATGTTGTCCGGGCCAGCCGGCTTTCGGATTTCACCGGTGGATTTCACCGGTGGATAACGATTTAATGGCTTTCCAAAATGTTCTAGTATTATTCAGGTTTTTTGTGATAACTGATAGATAATACTTAGACTTAGCACTTTTGATTTGCGATGTGAAGCTATTTCTTAGCTGCCTAAAACGAAGCCATTCTACCTCAGAGCCTGATTGCCTAGCCTTTGCCCAGGCCTTGTTTCTCTCATGTAGGAGACTTGACAATTCAGCAGAAAACCAAGGATTGTCTCGTCCCTTCACTCAAAATGTACGCAGGGGTGCATGTCTATCAATAATTTCCATAAAACCAAGATGAAAATAAGGCCATGCAGTTTCAACATCAGCACACAGATCGATTTTTCCCCAATCAAAACCAAACAGATCATGTACAAAACCCTGCTCCACAAAATGTGTTTTATGTCTTTCTTTATAATAATGCAAGGTTTACCCTTTTGGACCTAATCCCTAATTGTGGCTGCAACACAGTGGTCACTCACATCATTTGCAAATACTCCCACAGATGAGTATTTATGGGGAACATTAGTTCTATTACTTTTCAAAACTCTAATGTAATGTTTGCCTCTGCAGCTGTTTGTCTACATGTGTTAATATGTCTTCTACTGTGTAGTATGTATGCGTTTTGTATGTTGTTCGAACTGCTTAACAGAGTCTAGATCAAATGTTCTTATGGGGACAATAAGGTCTATCGTGTAAACAGAAAATAACTTAAAGTCAATTAAAAACATATACGTTGTGCGTAGCTTGACAGGAGAATACAATGGACAAAGTATGCGGTACAAACATTACCTGCTCAAATAAATACGCCTGTGTGTAAACCATCTGCACTGTTCGATTTAATTTGCATCCTTACATTGCCGGAGAAAGGACCCAACAAGATGTGTGTGTTTTAACATTTGCATAACGGAAGGAGACAGGAATAATAACGGTTTTTATAGGTTTTTGGTATTAATTAATGTACATTTTTAGGATATATTTAAATGATTTATGTCCCTTACAAAATGTTCTGAAACCATGCAATGTTCTTTCTCTGAGTAACATTGTTTGAATTGTAAATTAGTTTCAACATCAAAACCATTAGTGTATAAAAACAGTCTTCCATTAGTCATATTTTCAACATTAAATCTCATCTGGGGGTTAAAGAATATGTCATGTAATAATGTAGGTTTGAAATTCATTAGACAAATTGTGTGTTAATTTATAAATTTCTCATGTCTACCTGACATTTTTTATTTATTTGTATCACTTAACACTATTTATTTGTGTTATATTTGAACCAGCAAAGGTTGATTTCCTGGCCACTGCAACAAGCTGTGAAAACTACATAGACATGTTATCATCTCACAAAGATCCTAACTGCAAGTAGTTACAAACAGCTGTCAGTAGTGGCTGGAAAAAGGTAGATAAAGACAACTGAAACAGTGAAGAATGAGCGAAATAATGTAATTCTGTGTGGAATTATCACTATGAATAACCTCTTTCACATTACACCAAGTCGTTTCAACCATTGTTAAAATCAATATATTGACAAGACCAGCTACAAATGTGTGGTATTTTGATAAATATTACAACATGATTATATAATCTTAATGTTCACAGCACCTGCTGTGGCAGTATGACAAGTCTCAGTGACAAGGCAATACATTACCTGTCTCTAAGATGTATTCATATTTCACACATTTCCCAGAAATGTGACAGTTACATGTTGCTGTATTGTGTTAAGACACAAATATATTTCTGAGGACTGGTGCAGCACTATGGCCTTTTAGCTATGACAGCACAAAGCCCTTTTCTTGCAATGTTCATTTGACAGTTGTGACCCATGTATCAGCAGCAAACCATTGTGTTCTAATGATCTGACAGCCAGCATCAAAAAGAGTATTTCAAAAGAGAACACCATTGAACAAGGATCTTTGAAACCACTTTCATGGCATTTCTACATTGATAAAGCACTGAGAGAGAATGACCTCCAAAACGGCGCACTAACCAGATTCAAACCCACACAAGAGCAAACACTTGGTGCAGTTATCTTGCTAAGCCTCTGTGCTTCAGTGTCCAGATGTCCTCTGCATGGAGAATCAACTTGAATACTATGCTATAGTGGGCAAGCTCAGCTCTAGTTGCATAGGGCTCTCATCTCATTGTGTCATTCTTATCAGAGCACTATCAACCATTACTCTGTCAATCCATGAACTACTGCCATGCTGCATGCTTTTCTCAGCCGTATGTGGAGATATTTCCTGGCTAATGTTTCCAGGAAAGGGTACAGAACTCTACTGTGTTGTCAAAAATTAAGACACAGGAATGTTGCTTGCATCATACGTAATACTGTTAAACCAGTAATGAGGAACATAATAGCAACTATGACTTGGAAGTTTTTTTCCATATACAAACACATTACAGGATGTATGCAAACAACATGCAAGCTTTTATTAAACATAATGAAAGTGCCTTTCAGAAAAATCACCCAGAGTCTATTCACGTCACTTCTATTCACAAGTCTAATGTATATTTCAAATTGACTCTTGAATGCAACCCTCATGAAATGATTAATTATGAACAGAGACAACATATCAATTGGAAGACTGAAGGCACCTTAGACAACATGTGTATGTTGTCTAAGTCCAGAAAATGCTACCAAAACATATATTTAAAGGTCAATACTTTTTGTTATTGGAATTCATTTACTGAAACCCCATTTAAATAGAGAAAGTAGTGATATATTCGCCATGCCACATGCATCACAGCATCTAAGAGTGTGTGACAGAAAACTGACAGCACGCACACAGAGTTTGATGTTTCCTAAAATACTACATGCAGCAGACTGGCAATATGTGGAGTAGAATGTGTTAATGAACAAGGTCTGTAATTAAAGCCTTATCGTCATCTAAGGGTCTCGAGTTCTGGTGATAGACATGACAACCAGACTGAGATGTTAGGCCGTGTACAGATTTAGCCTCCAGCCATCATCACCTCTTAAACAGCAAGAGAAGTGTGGAACAAGTTCACTTCACATTTGTCCAACTTCTCAAGCATCTATTCATCTCATTTTACTTTCAAACGACTCAAATTACATATTTATTCTATGGAATTGAACTGATTTGGTTAACTGTAAAAAAAACATGTATATAAGGAGCCAAAAGCTGAATTCTAAATATAACATTGTTCCGTAATAAGCAAAAAGCTCATTTATAACACATTATCACTATGTTTGTGATATTTGTTAAGGGACATACATTTCTTACAAGTAATAGAAAATAAATATGACTTTGCAGTTTCACTGGTCTTCCTTAAACTCCTTCAACAGAATTGAAGGATTGCATGTGAAACAGATAAACATACAACGTGTTAATGACTTTCCAAGCTGTCCTAAAAAAAGATATTAAAAGCTGCCCTCCCTTGTCACCCACTGCCAGGAGTTTGATGAGTATTTCCATATATTTATTTGATCTTTTAATCTGTTGCCTTGTAGTGTGTGGGACGGAGATGAAAATTAGGAAATGAAAAAGTCATCCACTGCTGTTATAAAATCTCTTTTATAATGACAATTGAGGAAGATCTGGATCTTTGACAAGGAATATTAATCTTCCAACGTTCAATTTACCTGTCACTGTCCTCCAGTATCCCAACACTCCAGGCTATATTCAACCCAGTTGTCAAACTGAAATATCCCTCTATTTCACACTATGATGCCTTTAATCTCACCCAAGACCTTGCATTTCAATGAGGTTGGAGCTAGTAGTAATAAACAAATCTGAATGCACTGTTTATTTGATGTACTGCTGATGTGTACAATAGTCGAATGGGCCAGCAAGACCATTACAGTTCTTATACATCCAGTTAAAATGCTTTATACTCTGTATGCAATATAAATCCCCCCCCCCCCCCCCAGTATAAGAATCGTGATTGCTTCCATGCCTCGAAAATAAAATGTCACCAGCACCCCATGACACATTATGGGTAGAGCTGTACAACAATGTTAGTGTAAATCTGATTAAAGGACATTATTTAAATCTTCATTTTTTTTATCAGTTGGCCACAAAATATTATTACCTGTAAAGTTTCTGAATGTGCTAGCATAGGGACATATGCACACATCCACTAAGTGCAGAGCAATATTACAATATATACATAATCTAGTCATGTGTCAGCCCACTTAATGAACATAAGTTCAAAAATAGCTTTTAGTCATGACTAATTTCTGAGGGAAATCTGTCCTGCTTCAGCTGCTAAATGCTTCACTATGTCTACCAGAATGTTTTCTAATTGTGTGTGCCATTTGATGCGGGTAGAGGGAGGACACTGTTTTTGAAACCTTTTTTTTTTTTTAAAGCGGCTGTCTGCTGCTGGAAATGATGCTTTTTCATTTAATTTTGTACTGTTCATTTCAAAAGAAACCTCTTTAGTAACGATTCATAACTGCAAGTGTAAATTCACTGGTCGACTATCAAGTCCGTTCCGAGGCATCAGTTGCAGCTTGTTATTTCACAAATAATGACAACTCCCTGTAGTACCTCTAACGCCTGGCTATTCCCTGCATGACGTAATTGATGCCAAATGTCCATCTTTCCCTGATCCGTTGGCTTTGTTGTTATGATCATGAATAATGAGCAGCATGTTACTTCACTCGGATAAGAGTATCCACGACTTGTTGACAATGTAAGCTGTCACTCATCAGATGCCAGCCAACATTAGCATGCCTGCCAACTCAGGAACTTTAGGATATTTTTTTCCTCTCCTGGCTTGTGAAATCTTTATTTATGTAGCACATTGCATTCCAACAAAAATAAAATGTGTTTGGAAGAAGAGCAATAGAAGCACACACACAAACAGACACACACACACACACACACGCGCACACACACACACACACACACACACACACACACACACACACACACACACACACTTGTGCTTTGAGCAATTGACGGCTTAATTCAGGGGAATTTTTGCATCTTTCGGGGAGGTAAGTTCATCCCTTATGATATCCGAAGGTCATGGGAAAGGTGAAGGATTGTTTTTTTTAAAAAAAAAAAAAAAAAAGAAAAGAAGAAAAAAAAAAAAAAACTACCTGCGAGACATTTTGTGAGCATACCTGTGAGCTGTTGCGGTACAGGGGGGGGGGCGACTCAGCCAATGGGGACAGACTCCAACTGGAGGACTTAATATGTTCTAAGAAGGGTACCCATATTTTTGTGAACTTCAAGTCTGAGCCCCTAGTGCAGTGTTTAATTTTTTTCAATTTCACAAAGTATAGGGCATCCTTTATCCAATGTGTATGAGAGGGGGGACGAGGACTCTTCCAATGCATCAAAATAACGCGCAAGTTCAGCGAAATAGGATGGCAGTAAATGGTTAACGGGTAAGACACCAAACAGGCCAATTAAGGGTGAGGGATGGATGGTAACAGACGTGATAGCTGAGAGTGAGTCAAAGACAGACTTCCAAAACTGAGATAGGGTGGGGCAAGTCCAAAACATGTGGGCGAGATTAGCTGGTCCTCGGTGACATTTTGCAGTTAGGATCAGTACCAGGATAGATGCGAGCTAGTTTACTTTTGGACCAGTGCACTCTATGGACCACTTTACATTGTAAAACCCCGTGGCGGGCACAAATGGATGATGTGTGGACACGTTTCAAAATAGACTGCCAAACCTCAGTCCCTATCTCTATATTGAGGTCCTCTGACCAATTAGTTCGAAAGTTATCAGAGGGCAGAGGGTGGCATGTGAAAAGAGTATTGTATAGCTTTGAAATGGTACCCTTGAGGTTAGGGTTAATACTTAAGATAGTGTCAACCCAGGTAGAAGGAGGAATAGCAGGGAAACTTGGAAAACGATTACGAATAAAATCTCGGACTTGTAAATATCTAAAGAAGTGGGACTTGGGTAGATTGAATTTACGGGCCAGCTGATCAAAAGATGCAAATGTTCCATCAATGTAAGTTGTTTTACAGACACAATCCCATTGATCTCCCATATTGAAAAGGCAGCATCAGTGATGGAGGGAGTGAACAGCGGATTGGAATGCACAGGGGACAGTAGAGGTATTCCCTGGAACCCAAAGTGCCGTTTAGGTTGGGTCCAGATCGTGAGACAGTTTTTTGTATTTTGAGGATGGTAACGTCAGGGGGAGGCACAAGAGGGACGTCAGAGAAGAAGAGCCACATGAGGCATCCTCAATCTGCAGCCACGGTGGAGGTTGTTTGTTAATACAACGCCAGGACAATAAAGTTTGAATGTTAGCGGCCCAATAGTAAAATAAAAAGTTAGGCAATGCTAAGCCACCCATTTCCTTGGTTTTTTGAAGAATGTTTTTTCGAATTCTGGGTGTTTTCTTGTTCCATATAAACTGAGAAATTGAGCGATCGAGTGAATGGAAGAAATGTCTCGGAATGAAAACTGGTATACACTGAAAAATATATAGAAATTTGGGGAGCACATTCATTTTAATGCAATTTATTCTGCCAGCCAGAGATAGAGGTAGGAGAGACCAACGTTGGAGGTCTTGAGTCAGTCGAACCAACAGAGTGGAGAAATTGCACCTAAACAAATCTGAGAAGCTCTTGGTCACGCAAATGCCCAGATACTTAAAACTTGCCAGAGATGTCTTAAACGGTAACTTTGAAAGGGGGTAGGCTGTGAAGCGTTAATGGGAAGCAGTTCACTTTTGTTCAAATTTAACTTATAACCCGAAATCTGCCCAAACTCCCTCAGCACAGCCGATACTGGAGGAATAGATTTGTCTGGGTCCGAGATGAATAGCAGAAGGTCATCAGCATACAAGGAGAGTTTATGCTCAACTCCCCCCCTTGAGATGCCCTGCATCTGACTGGACCTGAGGGCCACCGCCAGCGGCTCAATGGCAATGGCAAACAAAAGAGGAGAAAGTGGACAACCCTGCCGAGTTCCACGCTTGAGGGGAAAATAATCAGAATAATCATTATTTGTGCGGACGCAAGCTAGGGGGGATGTATATAGAAGCCTAATCCATGAAATAAATGTGTTGCCAAACCCAAATCTTCAGGTGAAGGATTGTTTAAGTAGGATTGAACACAACTTAACTTAAAAGGGTGAGTGGAGCAAAAAGTAAGCACTATAATACACAAGCAGAATATTTTTCACCACGATGTAAGAAATATATATAATTATTATACCTCAAGCATTAATAACCTGGAAAATTAGAGGATTGAAATTAGATGTTAATTTCATCCTCCGTTCAGTCCTCTGTCTCTTTTCAGCCCGCTGTCAGAGGAAAGAGTCATGGTGGACATAAAACGAAACACTATTCAGTCACGTATTCACATATATGCAATGTACTGTAAAGTAATTATTGAAATGGGAGTGAATACATGTATATTATATTATGTTCTATTGATTGAATCTGAATAGACAAGCCACAAAGGTAACTCCATTTGGAGAGACATGTACAATGCAGACATAGCCTTAGTCATCTGGATAAAGGCTAAAATGAAAATATATTAATAGAAGGCAATGTTTTTTTAAATCTGCAAGGCCTCTTAAGGACAACATTAAACTGAGAATATGCCAAGGATGCACTGAACTTCTATAATCGTTGTTAAATGTTAACAAACCTCACTTGGAAGATAACACACTTTTTTTTGTGAACGAAAAAATCAATATACGGTATTTAAAATTGTATTCACAACAATTAAGCCCCCTGTTGTGTTTTTTCAGGCACCACATTCTGTTGACTTTGTTTGGAGCTAACATCATGGATTTCAATGATAGAAACACCAAAACATGCTTTTAGATAGATCAAGAAACGAATTATCGGAACAGCAGGATAAAAAACTGTGAACTATTTATTGAAGCTTCTGATGTTCACAAACAAGCACAAGAACACAAAGGGCAGTTTGATTGGTAACAAGTCAAGGCATTGTTCTCATTGACTTCTATAAAATGTCGTTTTGGAACCTGTGGAGTTGTCCCTGCTGGATATTTAAGGGATTGCAAGTTTAGGGCTGTTGTTCATTGGCTCTTTTTTCAGACCCGGAGGTGGCTTTCTGGTTGACACTCACAACAATCTTCTTTTCACTGTTATAGATGAGAAATGAACACTGACTATCACCTATCTCCTGATGGAACAGATGGAAGGGTCTGCTCCACTCTGCTGTACACGTCTTTAGAAGCAAGGTAGGTTTCTTAAAGCTGACAAGAAAAAGAGGGTCCATTATTCACAGAACATTTTGTTTTGTGCAAAGTACCTGAATACTGGCATTGTGTGGATCATTAGGGATCTTTATACTAGAGAGAGGCTGAATGGAGCTATTTTACCAGGCAGAGCACAGAAAAGCTGAATTCGTGAAGCCTCTTTGAGTCAGAGAATAAAGGATATCTCAAGTGAACGCACTGTGAATCGACCTGTGAATGAGCATGAAATCAAAGTAAGTGAAAATATCTAGGCCAGGAGGCTATGGATTTTTACAAACAAAGTGATACCCTTACAAATAAGGTATAGGCAAGCCTTATAGTAACTACAATGTAAATGAACCATGAATGAACAAGGTTCCATAAGGATACATTAAAGTGTTTATAATAGGCTTTGATTTAGACACATGTAACAGCGGTCCCTTATAGCTGCCCTATGTGAAAAAAGGATAATTTGCATATCAAAGGGGCTTAGCATCTCTATGGTGTGCACCACTATAACTGAAATTCAATTAAATGTAATAACAAAACCAATATACTCTACATCTTGTAAAAGTACATCTAATACAAATAAATATCTCTTATTTTTTTATTTTCTATGTCAGAAAAGGATGCTACACTTTATTATGTGTCAACATTCCCCCTGGAGAGTAGACCCCACCGTGTTATTTATAGAATGATCGACATATAGCAAATACGAGATCATTTTGATCTTTCAGTTGGACTTCATGTCTCCATACCAACCCAGCACAGGGTTAGATATTTACTCTGATCATGGGAATAAGGGGTGTATATGTGACAGGTACCATACATCATTATCACAAAAGGCATGTTCCTATGAGTCACCAAAGAAAGTAGGACGAAAAAAGAAGTGAAATGTGACAGATGGTGCAGATGTCATCATTATTTTCAGAAAATTGGAAGGTACCAGTGATACTATATTTGCAACAAGTCCTCCAACTCGACCAAATAGGTTGATTGTTCAAGCCCTTATTACGAACCAAATAGGTAGATTGTTCAAGCGCTTATTACGACCTATAATCACGTTTTAAAGTTTTCGACCTCTAGTGCTTCCGTTGAATGCAAACGCTACGGAGGGTCGTATATTCACAATTATAAACGGACAAGTCAAATCAAGCAATCTGATTGGTTCTTAGACGTGATATACTGAGCGAATACCACGGGTAGAATTGTAGTTACTTTTCACAACAAGTCAGTATCCCTCCGCGTCTGAGAACAACTGTATACAGTTGGGCTGAAAAGCAAACTGCAGTTTTGCTTTTCAAACTGGGACAAGAAAACAGCGGAGAAGTAACGGGGCAGAAACCCTCCTTTTTACACAGCGGTCCAGACACAGACATCAAACGGCAAAACATATTCAGTGTGCAGTTCCTTTGGCATTAGGGCAGGGATATCTAGATACTTTCCAAGGTTTGACATAATGAATTGTACTACTTTTAAAGTAGCACCAACTGGAAAAGTACCCCCATTCAAAAGCTTTCTGATGCGGGTCTTGAAACAAAGCAGAGAAATTATGACCGTTAGTGGCCACAGCTCTCTTCAGCTACTGGAAGCCGAATCTCAGGGACCGGAGAAAGTGGAGCAATATTCTCGCCACGCCAAGCAACAGCCTAGATAGAACAACCTCAACCTATACAAGTAACCACGTTAGCCATTCTACTGATGCTGGACAGTTTTTCAGTGGGTGCACAATAAACGGCAACATACAAATCAATGTAAATAAATAGCCAAATAATGGATCAACGCTCTCTGTCTAATATGTTCGCTAGCTGTTAGTGTTGTTGCATAGCAACCACCTCGCACTATGTCTGGTGCAGAAGGCAACGGAGGGACTATTTTATTTGAACATCATTATTTATTAATGAAAAAACTATTTAAATTAGAGTGTGTATTTTTCTTTCATATTGCCACACTTGGTAACCATTTCATAAAAGCAATAGCTCACGACAGGCCATGGTATATGCTCATTATATCACAGCTAAGGTGATATAATGCTTTGCGTCAGGCCGAACCACGCCCCTTAGCGATTTTAAATTAATTATATCACGGCCTGTCGTGAGCTATTGCTTAAATAACCCTCTGGAAAATCCTAAATTGTAGGATAGTTTGGCCAATAAAATGTTTTTTGATTCGATTTATAGCGATAAGTGTATATTGTACTTTCAGAATCCACGTCCAGTGGATGTGTAGGATCTATAGTTTGATAGGTATTACGAAGATGATTTGAGGTCTCGCCAGGAGAACGTGTATATGCGGCAGCGTCCATGTAAAGTTAGCGTCAACCCTCATGGGGTGAAAACAGTATCAATCAAGTTTTATTTATTTTTTTGTTATAGAGCACATTTTTAAACGATTTTTGGTCGAGCCAAAGTGCTGTACATATAATAAAAATAGCCTACAGTACAGACACTTTACAGCAAATACAACAGCACAGATTGTTCAGAATATCAGTATGAGAAAAACGACACCCTCTATCCTTAGACCCTCACATCGTACAAGGAAAAACTTCCAGAGAAAACCCACAGTTTAAGGGGAAAAAATGGGAGAAACCTCAGGGAGAGCAACAGAGGAGGGATCCCTCTCCCAGGACGGACAGACGTGCAATAGATGTCGTGTGTAAATCGAAGAGATAATACATTTTACAGCATATAGACCGAATATTAGGAAATGCATGTGTCTGTAATAAGAAGATGAATCCACGAGGATGTCAGCTACAATCCTGTGGAAGCCATCAGGGAAGCAGCATGAGGGGACCCAAGGCAGGACCGCAGAGACAGGTTCAGCCACGACCCGAAGTCCACGACTTAATCCAGAACTCAGGATAGAGGATCCAATACACAGGACTACAGCAAGAGGATCAGCCTCGACTCCGGATCCCGGCGTAGATATAGATACAAAACAAGATAAAAGATTTGGCTGGGTTAATCGGAACAAGAGAATACACAGACAGAGAGGGAAAAGGTCATTGGATAAAAGTTATTCTTGATAACCCTCTAGAAATATCTCATGAACTTCCCCACTCAATCTATCAAGACCCAAACAGTTCTATTAGATATAAGAAACAGAGATAGGGAGCACAACAACCTATCTCTTCGTCAGATGCACTCCCCCGCGTATCTAAGCGACTCTGTACCCCGTTGCCCTCTACAAGGCCATAGACCAGCAGAGGGAAAATGGGGGGTGGGTAAGGGTAAGGGTTTTTTTAAGAATAAACCGCAAGGGTCTAAAGGGAAAAAAAGATTAAATATAAGGTACTATATTTTAAGTAATCCTATCTACTATTCCTATATTTGAATAATGTATAAACTATTTTAAAAATACTTTATGAAATCCTATGTTATGTTATAAATATTAAAATAAAGAACTAAATGAATAAATAGATAATTAAACAAAAGCCAGAGAGAAAAAGTGAGTTTTAAGTGTTGATTTAAAAAACCCCAGGGTCTGGACCGACCTCACATGGAGGGGCAAAGTATTCCAGAGCCTAGGGCCAGCCGCTGCGAAAGCTCGATGCCCTCGGGTTTTAAGCCTGGTCTGAGGCACTATCAACAGCAGCTGATCAGCCGACCTTAAGGCTCTGCCTGGGGTATAGCGATGGAGGAGTTCAGTTATATAGGTAGGAGCCAGCCCATTTAGGGCTTTAAAAACAAATAAAAGGAGTTTAAAATCTATTCTGAACCGAACTGGAAGCCAGTGCAATGAAGCCAGAATTGGGGTGATATGGTCGCGCTTTTTATGGCCAGTGAGAAGACGTGCAGCTGCATTCTGAACTAGCTGGAGGCGTCTAATTGAAGCCTGATCCATACCCACATACAGAGCATTGCAATAATCCAGTCTCTAGGTAACAAAGGCGTTAATAACCCTTTCTAGGTCTTTAAAAGATAAAAACGACTTGGTCTTAGCCAATAGTCGTATTTTGAAAAAGCAGGTCTTGACTACAGTGCTAACCTGCTTATCAAAATTGTAAAGGCGCTTTTGAAGGTCACTCAAGGCCCAAGGTTCATAACAGAGGGGAGGATATTTTTATTGAGGGAGCCCAGAATATCAACCGGGGAGACTGTTGGTTGGGGTCCAAAAAAGATGACCTCGGTCTTGCTCTCATTGAGGGTGAGGAAGTTTTGGCTCAGCCAGGATTTCATCTCTATTAAGCAGTCCTTCAACTGCTGTAGTGAGTTGGCATTTTAATTGAGAGGCAGATACATCTGTACATCATCAGCATAACAATGGAAGGGGATATTATGTTTTGTGAGAATTGAACCTAGGAACAGTTTGTACAATAGAAAAAGGATGGGGCCCAGAATCGAGCCTTGGGGAACCCCACAGGTAAAAGGGGCTTTGGCAGAGGAGAAGACACCTAACTGCACTGAGAAGCTACGGTCCGTCAAATAAGACCTGAACCATGCAAGGGCAGAGCCTGTAATGCCTGCGGACTGTTCAAGCCGTGACAACAGGATACTATGATCCACAGTGTCAAAGGCAGCAGTTAAATCTAACAGCACCAAGACAGCTGGGCTACCTGAATCGGCGGCTAAGAGCAGATCATGTTTGAAGGCAGCTGGGACACATCCTGAGCTAAGAGAGGTGTTTACAAGCAATAAAACACCTGCTCCAACTGATTCAAAATCTCTAAGGAAGCGAGAGGGAATGCTGTCTAAGGTGCAGTTTGTCGGCCGCAGGTGCTTGACTAAATCCGAGAGAGAAGAGAGGGATACAGGCTCAAAATGGTCGAGGACAGCAGGGCACAGAAAGGGAGCAGGATCTGGGGTAGCACTAGTATAGGCTAGTCTAAGAGCAGATACTTTTTCGATAAAACATTTAAGAAATGTATCGCAGAGAGTAGTTGATGGCACAATTGGAGAAGCATCACAAGGATTAATGATCGAATTGAGGACATTAAAAAGAACTTGAGGTTTATGGCTGTTTTTGGAGATTAACAGAGAAATATACTCTGATTTGGCTGCTTTGACTGCCGTCTGATAATCGGAAAGGCAAGCACGAAGAATTTCTAAGGAGACATGAAGTTTATCCTTTTTCCATTTTCTCTCTGCACGCCTACAAGTGCGTCTAAAAGTGCGAATACAATCATTGAGCCACGGCTCTGAGAGAACTTTGTTGCGTCTAAGCGTAAAAGGATCAACGGAATCCAGTATTAGTGTGCATTTCGAATCAAACAAAGAGATAAGATCATCCGCACTAAAAGCACAGTTCACCTCTAATTTACAAATCGGTATTAAAAGCATCTGAAAACTGTGAGGCAGTCAAGGGGTTAATTAAACGCAGACAACGCGCAGGAGCACGTAATTCGACTCCTACAGAAGGGATCGAGGTTGTAAACAGAACCGGTAAATGATCTGAGATACGCGTTCCTGCACATATTTCATCCATAGAGATAGACAATCCAAGCGATAATACTAAATCTAAGGTGTGTCCTTTATCGTGTGTTGGGCCAGCCACAGACTGAATACGACCGAAAGAGTCGAGGAGGTATAAAACATCCCTAACCAGAGGTTTAGACTAGACTAAAAAAAAAAAAAAAAAACTTTATTCCGAGTGTGCTTGCTTTTCTCTTTGGAAGTCATCACATAACGGCATTGTAATAGATGGTTTGGCTGCATTAAATATTACACATCTGCCGTAGTTCTTTATTTATAGAGCCCTGATTTGAAGACTTCTGGACAAACTGGAAGAAATGCCGCCGAAACTGAATATGTGACGTGGATCATAAATATATCAGCAATTAAACAACATCTTCCATTTATTTTCACACAATACGTCTCCTTGTAGTATCAATAGTAATTCGGCTGGCTTTTATATTTGATCCAATTGGTAAATAGGCTGTATTTACACCATAACGGTGCAAAGCTGATAGAAAGGGACTTGTAGTTTTCAAAGATATGACTGATTTTCTTTGAATATAATCAATCAATCAATGTTTATTTATATAGCCAAATATCACAAATGTTACATTTGTCTCTGTGGACTTCACAGTTTGTACAGAATATCAGTATGACAATACGACATCCTCTGTCCTTAGACCCTCACATCGTACAAGGAAAAACTTCCAGAGAAAACCCACAGTTTAAAGAGAAAAATGGGAGAAACCTCAGGGAGAGCAACAGAGGAGGGATCCCTCTCCCAGGACGGACAGACGTGCAATAGATGCCGAGTGTAAATTGAAAAGATAATAAATGTACAACATTGGTAGTCCAAATGTTTGGAAATGTGTGTGTCTGTAATAAGAAGATTAATCCACAAGGATATCCATCCAGGACTCATGATCCAGGACCACAGCAACAGGCACAGCCACGACTCAAGATCAAAGGCTCACGATCCAGGACTCAGGACCACAGCAACAGGATCAGCCACGACTCAGGATCCCGGCATAGATTGTTGAGAGCTTCATAGTATGTTGAATACGAAAGTTAGTTATAATTAAATATAATCAATTATATTCTTGTATAACCCACAATGAAAATGCTTCATATTTTAGGTTTTTCTATATTTACAGCATAAACAAAACAAAGTGGTTTGTTTAGTTGAGTGTAAGGCCTAACAATGATTTATGCCCTAATCTCTGATAAGAGAGTAGGCAGGTTCTTTCCTCTCCTCTCACAGCAGGGAGGGGGGCTCCGGACTTAAGCAGAAACACATTTGAGGCCTCAAAAGGGTGGTTATGTCATAGTCATAGAATATGTCTAGTCATGTTTTGTTTTACACAAACTTGGGAAGGTGTGTCTTATGCCAGAGCCAATAGAATATGTTGGTTGGGTATAGAGGAGGTGTTTGTGGGTTTTCTATCCGGTTTTTTGAGCATAAAAAGACTGGCTTTTTTGGTTTTCGTTGGGGGGGGAGGGGGGGGAAACCCCTGGTATACTCTCTCCCGGTAGGCTCTGTCTTTCAGAGCTGGGTTAGACGGCTCTCGGTAAGGTTTTATGCCGAAAGTTGCTATAACCAACGGAATCCATACATGGGTTTTATGCTGGTGGTTAATAGAGCTATCCGGAATATATGATTTTATACCGAAAGTTGCTATAACCAACGGAATCCATACATGGGTTTTATGCTGGTAGTTAATAGAACGATCCAGAATATATGATCCATACATGGACTTTTGAATGAATATGAATTAAGGTTTTAGATAAAAAATATATAACCCCATTTTGATATGTTTTGTATGATTATAATGTGTTAAAAGGTAAAGACTCTGTACTGGTTTGGACCTATTTTTTCTTCAAATAAACTGATCTCACCTTTTGGATTGGGACAATAAAAGGGAAAATCTGTGCTCTCCTCTCCTGCTTCAAAGGTAAGATTGCACCCTGCCACACACATGTTTAGGTAGGAACACCCCCCATTTACTGATACCAAAATCCTTCGGGATCGCTTAAACAGATTAAAAAGAGTTGTCTGAATAGAAACAGCAGTTAATTGAACCTGGTTCTTCGGGGAGTTAATAGAGGTGAGATCTTGCTGACGTTTGGTGGATCTGAGCCAAGCAGTAAACTTACATAGACTCAGTAACTTCGGTCGGGTCAATTAGTGAGGTCAGAGTAATTTACCGGAATAAATTAATCGGGGCCTCACCTAGAACTCTAAACAAGATAGACACCAAAAAGAAATTTGGGGAAGCTGGGTTATTCGGAACATGAGAGTACACAGGTACAGACAGAGAGAGAAGGAAGAAGTAAGGTGTCCCCCGACAATCTAAGCCTATAGCAGCAAAACTAGGGGCTGAATCTAATCAGCCCTAACTATAAGCTTTATCAAAAAGGAAGGTCTTAAGCGTACTCTTTTGTACTTTTAGAGACTCTAGGAACAACCAACAACCCTGCATTCTTGGAACGCAATGCCCTAGTAGGACAGTAGGGTATAATGAGTTATTTAAGGTAAGATGACGCCTGCCCATTAAGGGCTTTGTAGACGAGAAGAAGAATTTTAAATTCTATCCTGTGTTCTATAGGGAGCCAGTGTAAGGCAGCCAGAACAGGAGTAATGTGGTCCCTTTTCCTAACTCTGGTTAGTACACGTGCTGCAGCATTTTGAATCAGCTGAAGCGACTTAACTGACTTCTTGGTACACCCTGATAATAAAGAGTTACAATAATCCAGCCTTGAAGTAACAAATACATGGACTAGTTCTCATTCATAACACTCCGTTCGATGTCTCACTATGGGATGCGCCTCATCGCGGAGCAAACAGAAGCATCAATCTCATTACGCCAATCCTGATTGGCTGGTGATCTTGACGTCAGCGTCAGGGGAATCCACCCCCTATAAGTAGCTTGCGCTACGTCGCATGCATCATTCAAACACCTCTTCTCGCTTCAGAGCACATCTCGATGGTAGCCGGGCTAGCTTAACAGTCCACAGACTGAACCCAAAGCTAACTTTCGGTCGACGGGCGCTCGCCGGCTACTCTTCTGCTTCGCAAGAAGACTGTTAATGCTAACACACCAGTTAGTATTATAATCGACCTCGCCGTTTCTTTCCTCGGAAATTAAGGTAAGGTTTTAATTTTTTCAAGCTAACAACACACCTGTTGCTAGCTTGCTTTCCCTCACTACCGACACCACGGTAGCGAGGACGTTTTTTATTTTTTCCTCACAGAGGAGGAAAAGATATTAAAACACCAGTTAAAGAGCCTCCGCCGACGGTTAGCACGTCAAGCTAGCTAGTTGGGACAGGACCCCCTCATGTCCGTTGATTTGCCGGCTGGCAATCAAGACGCGGGGGCGTCCGCCGCAGAGATTGAGCCCCGCACTGTGTCGGTCTGGGGCTCATCAACAGCGGTAGCTGCGGAACCGGAGTCCCGCGCCATATCAGGCTGGGACCCGATGACGGCAAGAGACGCGAGAACGGAGCCCCACACTTTACCAAGCTGGGGCTCCCGGCTGGACCTCACCATGGTTTCGCCCGCGGAGGATGTCCTGGAATTGGATTATATGGAGGACGAAGAGGATGCCTCTGAGTTCCTCCTGTCTGATTCGGATGAGCAAGAAGACGATATCTTCGTGTCATCGGCTCAGGCTGCAAAGCCGGGAGCGATGGCTGCTCTCCCGGGCGATAGCACACCAGCTTCGCCCTGTCTGAGCATGGATCTGCAGGCCGTGTGTCAGCGTGCCGCGTCCAGACTAGACATCACGTGGCCCGAAATGGCCAAGGAGACCTCCAGGTCCCGTTACGAGGGGAAACATTCTCCCCAAGCAACGAGGACAAAGAGACAACTCCTTCCGGTCTTCCCGGAGATGTTGGATGAGGTGTCGGTCTCGTGGAGAGACCGGCCCTTTAGCAACAAGGCCCCAATCCAGGGTGCCTCCTCCCTAGACTGTGACGGTATGGAGAGGCTCGGCCTGCTCCGCATTCCGCCTATGGAACCGCTGGTGGCAGCCCACCTCCTACCGAGGCTGGTCCCGTCACCAAGCAGGAACCCCACGCTGCCAGCGAAGGCGGACCGATTCCAGTCGACCATGACTGAACGGTCCTACAGAGCCGCAGCTTTGTCCGCCAGAGCTTTGAACGTTACCTCGCTGCTAACCGCATACCAAGCGGAGCTCTGCGAGGATCTGTCAAGCAATCCTGGACCGGCCGTTCTGGACGAAATGGCCGCGATCACAGACATTTGTCTCTGTGTTCAACGCTGCGCCGTCCAGGCCACGGGCAAGGCAATGGGGATCATGGTGGTGCAGGAAAGAGCTAGATGGCTCAACCTCACCAACCTCCCAGACCGGGAAAAGGAAGATGTGCTAGACATGCCCATCGTTCCCGAGGGGATTTTCGGCTCCGCTCTCGCCTCCATGCAGAGGAGATGCGAGTCGAAAAAGAAGGAGGACGAGGCCCTCCACCTCTGTCTCCCTCGAAGGGTCCAGCCGCTGCCTTCACAGCGGCAGTCCTTCGCCCAAGCTGCCTCGAACCCTGCTCGGTTCAAAGTACCGAAACAGCAGCCCGCAGCCCGCCCCGAGTCCCCAGCCCAGGCAGGAGACGAGGGCGAGTTGGCCTAGAAAATCTCCGGTTCCGGCTGCAGCCCAGGCGCAGCCAACCCAGAATTTCGGCCAGCAGTCGAGGAAGAAGAAGCGGGCGGCCTGACAGCCCCCCCTTCTCCCCTCTGTGACAGAGCTGGAAGTCCACGGTTCCCCAGCTCTAGATGTGTTTCCGCTGCCTCGAGAGATGCCTCAATACCATCCTCAAGTCCGCAAAAACACATGTCACAATACTATTGTTGTTTCTCACATAAAACATTTTCCGCTGACGCATCCAGGCCTCAGGCCAAGGGCGCAGCTCAAAAAAATGAAAAGAAAAACAATGAAAACAATAAACAGTACATCAATTATTCCCCTTCTGAGAGCAGCTACGGCCTCTCTCAAAAGGCGGATAATAGACGGGTCTGTGAAGGTACCACCATCACGCGCATGCGCAGTGCCGGCTGGGGTTGTGAAGGCACCACCGTCACGCGCATGCGCAGTGTCGGTGGGGATTGTCGAAATGGGGTACCGCCGTGTTCAGACACTAGAGGGCCCCATAACACAACATATAGAGACTCAGAGGGTAAGAGACGTGACATCTCCGCTGGCTCTAAGGAGCATAGAAGATGCTCACAACATCTGCTTGGGTTTTCAAGACAGTAACACGGGGCTACAGACTCCAATTCACTGTCACCCCCCCTCGCTTCTCGGGCATTCTGTATTCACAAGCCCGAGGAGAGTCAACCCATATTCTGGAGAGAGAGATCCTCTCACTTCTAGAAAAGAGGGCTATGTCTATAGTACCCGCCGAGCAGAGTCAGAGCGGCTTTTATTCCAAGTATTTCCTCGTTCCCAAACGGGGAGGGAACGGAATTTGGCCAATACTTGATTTGAGGGCTCTAAACAAATATCTAAAAAGATACAAATTCAGAATGCTCACTCACACATCTCTGCTGCGTCTCGTGCGACAAAACGACTGGTTTACATCAGTCGACCTGAAAGATGCGTATTTCCACATCCCAGTATATTACCCACATAGGAAATATCTCCGGTTCGCATTTCAGGGGATCTGTTACGAATACAGAGTACTTCCCTTCGGTCTGTCTCTCAGTCCAAGAGTGTTTGTACGAAAGCCGCGATAGCCCCGTTAAGACAACAGGGTATTCGCCTGGCGACCTACCTAGACGACTGGCTGCTTCTCGCACAGTCGGAGCAGGAGGCTATTACGCAGACAAATGTCCTCGTAAAGCACCTGCTCAACCTGGGTTTCATAATAAACACAGAGAAGAGCATGTTGTGCCCAGCACAGACTGTACTCTTCCTGGGTTTACACCTGAACTCGGTGCCCTTTACAGCCCGCCTGTCAGCGGAAAGAGTGAAAGCTTTCAGAGCTTGTCTCGCTCATTTCCAGCTGCGCAAACATGTTCTCTTCAGAACATGCCTGCGGTTGATGGGGCTCATGGCGTCAGCCATCCTGGTCGTACGACTGGGACGCTTACACATGAGGGAGTTTCAGCGCTGGGTAGCCGCTCTAAAACTAAACCCTGCGCGTCTTGGAGCGCGGAGAGTAATGGTTACGGTGAAATGCGTAATGGCACTGCGTCACTGGCTGCACCCGACTTTTCTAGTACGGGGCGTGCCTATGGGTGCTGTCCTTTCACGGAAGGTGGTCACCACGGACGCATGTCTGACAGGCTGGGGAGGTATTTATGAAGGTCGTCCGGTGAGGGGTCTCTGGAGCAGAGACCTCCAGCGGGCGCACATAAATTACCTGGAGCTTTTAGCGGTGTTCCTCACCCTAAAACGCTTTCTGCCTTTTCCCAGAGGACATCATGTCTTCGTGAGGACAGACAATACGACCACAATATCGTATATAAACCGCCAAGGGGGTTTGCGTTCTCTCCAGTTACACATGCTGGCACGCAAACTGATCTTATGGAGCGGCGGACGTCTCCTCTCTCTGAGAGCGACGCAGGTACCAGGAGTGATGAACCTCGGGGCAGATCTGCTGTCCAGAGGTGCACCACTATATGCAGACTGGACTCTACATCCAAGGATTGTGAGTCAGCTGTGGGTGCGTTACGGCCGGGCCGCGGTGGATCTGTTCGCATCAAAAGAAAATGCTCAATGTCAGCTGTTCTTTTCAATGCGTGATTTAAACGCACCGTTAGGCGTGGACGCGCTCGCGCACGTTTGGCCTCCGGTCCTTCTGTATGCGTTCCCACCCCTGGCTCTGATACCCCCAACTCTGGCCAGAGTGAGAGAACAATGCCAGACACTTATCCTGATAGTTCCGCACTGGCCTGCAATGTACTGGCTGGCGGAGATATATCAACTGCTGTGCGGGCAGCCGTGGCAGCTCCCGCTACGCAGGGACATACTGTCTCAGGCAGGGGGGACGATTTTTCACCCACACCCAGAGCGTTTGGCACTATGGGCCTGGCCCGTGAGTGGTATAACCTGAATACAGTGGGACTCCCTGAGAAGGTGATAAACACTATTCAGAGTGCAAGAGCTTCCTCCACCAGGTCCCTCTATGACTGTAAGTGGAGGGTGTTTGAGGAGTGGTGCCTTAAAAAAGGACACATCTCTTTTCAATGTCCTGTCGGGGTGATTCTATAATTTCTACAGGACCTGATTGATAAACACAGAGCTTTCTCTACGATCAAAGTGTACCTGGCTGCTATTGCTGCATGCCATGTGAGCTTTGAGGGAAAGACGGCCAGCCAACATCCCTTGGTCTGCCGTTTTATGAAAGGGGCTCGCAGGCTCCTCCCTGTTTCCAGGTCACTGGTGCCCTTGGTGACTTGGCAGTGGTTTTAGATTGGCTCACTCGACCTCCATTTGAACCCCTGGAAGAAGCTGACATGAAACACCTGTCACTGAAGACAGTGTTGTTACTGGCTCTGGCATCTGCCAAGCGAGTCAGTGACATTCATGCGCTCTCTGTATACATCCTTCATGCACTTAGTTTGCCCCGGGCAAACGAGAGTGTTGCTGAAGCCCAACCCTGCCTCTATACCTAAGGTGGTTGGCTCATGTACCCCCATTGACATTGAGGCATTTCCTCCGCTACTGTGTTCCTCTGAGGAACAGCGGCCGAATTTGCTGTGCCCAGTCCGTGCTTTACGCACCTATATGGACAGGTCAAAAGAGTTTCGATGCAATGACCAACTCTTTGTATCCTGGGCTAACCCTCATAAGGGCAAGCCTGTTACCAGGCAACGGCTCTCCCACTGGATTGTGGAAGCGATTGCTCTGGCTTATACGAGTCAGGGTTTGCAGGCACCAACGGGCCTGCGTGCTCATTCTACTCGTGGACTGGCTACATCCTGGGCTTTGTTCAAAGGTGTTTCCATCCAAGACATTTGTAAAGCTGGTCCTCATCGCTCACTTTTGTCCGCTTTTACAGGCTAGATGTCTCTGCTCCAAGTGTGGCCCGCGCAGTGCTGGGCCCCGTGTTGAGACAGGGTTCTACCTATTGTAAGGGACTGAGAGGCAGAATAGTGGGAGACACCTACATTCCCAATAGGTGGCTCCACCCGCTGCCAATTAACAGTATTGGGAGCAGGTGGGGAGACCTCACACCTGGTGCTAATCACTCCCTCAAGGGAGACAAAAGCACCTAGAGTTGCTCAGTTGTGTGTGGCACATGGAGGGAGCAGGAGACTCCCAGACTGAGGAAACAGTTTGTAAGCTGGCAAGTCGGTTAGCGGCCCGGCTACGTTAGCCTTTCTATCGTAAAAGGTATTTTTTAGTTGAACAGCAATAAAGCCTCTTTTTTTATTTGAACACTGCCTCTGTCGTGACTGCTTCACTACCACTTTTCCCTTTATCTGCCCCGGCCTGTTACACTATTAAGTTCTGGTTGTTTTGGTGATTTTCGAGATAAGCATGTCTAGCAATACGGGAGTTTCAATATCCCATAGTGAGACATCGAATGGAGTGTTATGAATGAGAACTATAGGTTACTTACATAACCCCACTTCTCAGAGTAACATGAAGTGAGATGTCTCACCAGACGGCCCTTCTTGCTAAGGCGAAGCGAGAAGAGGTTCTTTTGAATGACGCTGCGACGTAGCGCAAGCTACTTAAAGGTTGGGTGGATTCCCTGACGTAGACGTCAAGATCACCAGCCAATCAGGATTGGCGTAATGAGATTGATGCTTCTGTTTGCATACGCGTTGAGGCGCATCCCATAGTGAGACATCTCACTTCATGTTACTCTGAGAACTGGGGTTACGTAAGTAACCTATAGTTTCCCCACAGCAGCAGACACACATTTATGACGTCCGCTGGCGCATCATAAACACGTCGGATAGTGAAAGCAGTCGGATTCTCTGGCCCCGTCTCAGGTCGGTTAAATTAAATCCTTGCTTCCCTCACTTGCGTCGTTTCCCTGCGTCTAGTCCCTCCCACCAGGGAAGCATGGAGGGACGCAAGGAAACCACGAGAAGCAGGGAAATGAGTTTTAAGTGCAATGGGACGTCCTTTCCTCCGGAGCGTCACGTGAAGCAACGTCCGTTTGTGATGACGCCGCACAGCTGTTTGTCTGACAGCAGCTCTGTCCCCGTTGTTTTCACAAACACCCCCGCCACACATTTACTGACACAAACATTTGTATCATCTGTTGTAGACCCCAATAAATAAAAATAAAATAAGAACTCATTCTCAAAAAAGATAAACGCCATTCTTAAAATGTATAAACGAACAATAGTTTGATTAATATTGATTAGAGTGCACAATAGAAATACAAATAATTGAGAGAATAAAAAAAAGAGATATATTATCTATCAAAACCCAGTTAGATTAACATTCATTGGATTGCACACTTTGTTTTTTTGTGTGGATATGTAGCACATTAACATTTTAATAGCACTTAATGACTGACTGAATGGAAATGACAATAAATGAAAATGTAAAACGAAAAAAGCGATCATGAAAATGTTTCCAATAAATGAATAAAATGATTTTTGACCACTTTGTTGTTCAGATATATCACATATGTGACCTGCTCTATCGAAATCAGACTGATTTCGATAGAGCAGGTCAGTCAGTCAATCAGTCGCATTGACCCGAAGACACATTTTGAGTTGTATACACTGTTGGAAAGAGGAGATTCCTAGCTTTCTAATGATATCAGGATTGCTTTTGTACTCCAAATATTAAGCAAAATATGTCACATTATATAGTGACTGTCACCGAGTCATCATTTTGAGAAAAAGGCCTTCAAAGTTTTCTCTCCTCTGGAATCCATCGATCTGATTGATTAGCGGAGCAAATGATCAAAATACTACGGAGGGAAGATATTTTCGTTTGGATTACTGGTCTGGGGTAAGCTCGCGAATGTGTGTGTGTGTGTATACGTGTGTGTGTTTGTAATCTTGCGTTTGTGTGTATTGCGTTTGTTTCCCGGGGAAAACCCTCACGAGAAACACCGGCTGTTGTTATGCCTGCTGCAGGCCCGGTTCCAGAACAAAATGACTAAGGGTGCATCTGAGATTAGAGAGGGTGCAGTGGTAAAGTGCTATTTTTATAAGTGGGGAGTGTACCTAACACCCTCTATGGGGGTCCTCACCTCCTCTGAGGGGGTCCGGGGGCATGCTCCCCCGGGAAGATTTTTTTTTTAAATAGTTAAGTTAAAAGCATCAATCTGGTGCACTTTGAGAGCAACATTAAGAGATCTATGGATCTATGTGCTCTTTGCTTGATTATGCCTTCCCAGTCCCTTATCACGTATAGCCTATAAGAGCATGGTGCCAGTTGTTGTAGCCAGTGGTGGTGAAGGCATCTGACTTACTTGAACCAAAATGTCTACATGCATAGCAGAAGATGGCATCTTTTTTACATGAATATTCCAGCCAATCTCTGTATTGAAACCATGAGCTGCAAAATGAGCGCCTTACGCCATTGTACAGGCGAGTTGGGTACTTTTTTAAATATACCTGGGCAGGCTCTGTTTCGCAGAGGTCCTCTGGCACTTGCGGGCCGCCGAGGGGTGGCGGTGTTTGGGGTAACGAAGACGACTGTGGCTGCTCCGCCTCTGTGGGCGAGGCGGGCAAAGCCGGCGAGTCGGGCAGGAGGACGTTAGTGTCCAGTAACGTAATGTCCCCATGATCTGAACTGTTATTACCTGCAGTAGATGCAGTGTATGCTGGCGATTAGGGCTCGTTGTTTTAACCATTTTCTGATCCATCACTGACTGCTGTGTAAGCACCTTGCAGATGATGAATGTGCAGCGGCACAGGTCACGCGCACCTGACATAATAACGTTACTTACCGTTTAAATTGATCAAATAAATGCAGCAGACAATGCTATTCAACCACAATTACAATTTATTTTATTTCAACTATATTCTTCTTCTTCTTCTTCTTCTTCTTCTTCTTCTTCTTCTTCTTCTTCTTCTTCTTCTTCTTCTTCTTCTTCTTCTTCTTCTTATTATTATTATTACTACTATTACTACTATTGTTAGTAATAGTAGGCAAAATGTAATATTTTTCATTACTTCATTTACTTTTCATTTTTCAAATGAGGGTGCAATGCACCCTTATGCACCCCCGTAGAACCGGGCCTGCTGTGACGTTAAATTACTCAGTTCTCCGCTTGTAATTATGCCGTTACAAGCTTCAAAGCTGTATTTATCATCTGAATTTGCCGAAAAAAGTTTAATATTCTGAAAGCCAAGACTTTGTCTAATTGAAATCAGATGAAAACAAACTGTAACGGACCCTGCCGTGTTATTTATGATTACTCTACGCTTACATTCATAATGTCCGCCGGTGGGAGGGGGGGCGGTGCTGCGGATGAGCAGATTGCCTGTCATCTTCCCTTTACAAGCTTAAAGAATGTATTTATCGTGTGAGTTTGGAAATAAAAGTTTCATATTCTGAAAGCCAAGACCTTGTTTGTTTAAAATCAAACAAAACACCCAAACTTAAATTTTTCCAAAATCACATGATAAATACATTTTTGAAGCTTGTAAAGGGAAGATGACAGCTCTCAATCACCACTCTGCTGTTCCGCAGCGCTGCTTCCCCTCCCTCCGCTGAAATTATGAATGTAAGGCGTATAGTAGCTAATCATAGATAACACGGCAGGGTCCGTTACCAGAGATGTTCACAAGTCTTTTTTTGCAAGTCCAAGTCAAGTCTCAAGTCTTTGGTCACGAGTCCAAGTCAAGTCTCAAGTCTTTGTGGGGTGAGACTTGATCAAGTCTCAAGTCTTTGGTCACGAGTCCAAGTCAAGTCTCAAGTCTCTAAAAAAATAAAAGTCTCATGTCTCTTCTGGTTGTAATAAGCCTTCTATTGTCTGCTGCTATCCAGTCTGTTAAGAATACTGCACAGCTATATCTAAGAAATTCAAAGCATTTACTGTGTTATTATCACTCCTATATCGATTAGCATACAGTATCAGTACTGATTAGTTGTTTGTTATATGATCACTTTAAATAGGCTATTGCAATGCAATATGAGGAAAACATCACACTTTGGCTAAATGCAAACAACTTATAAGCAAAACACTTCAGAATCAGAAATCAGTATCACAAATACTTTATTAATCCCCCGCAGGGAAACTGTTAAAAGTACTTAAAAGCGGGTAATGATTAACGTTACCGACCTTTTTTATGTAATGTCAAGAGTTGGATGTCAATTACGCCACTCAACTCAAACAAGTGTGACAAGCAACTCACTAATCTTTTCAAATATTCAGTTACAAAGCTAGTAGCAAGCCAAGTTAACATTACATAGCTGATGCTGAGCTAAACATGTTTGCTAACCGTCCATGCGTTAATGTGACTGACCTCTCCGGGTGAGTTTTCAAGTGCCTGATGAAATTCGACGTTGTTGCGCCAGCATCCTTGATTTTGATATTGCAGACTTTGCAGTGTGCGCTCCTTTTGTTGGTGCCGCCGGCGTTTTGTTTGAAGTGTTTGTAGTTGAACCTAATTACAAGCGGTACAGCCGCAGGTGTGCCGCCGGTCGCTATTGTGTTACTACGAGGTAGTAACAGAGGCGCGCACGTCTGCGTAATGAGCCCGGCTAAAATAACTGGATGGCCTACCTGCCTGTCAGCCTTCCATCTGGGCACAAACTTATCTCGTGCCCTCATTGGTCATGTGCGCGTTCGTGTGTGTTGGAGGAGGCGGGCTCTATAAGGAAGTAGCAGCCTCTAGTAGATTATCTCCGGTTGTGTATTTTCAAATTCTAGCGATCTCGAGCCGGTTTCTCTCAAATGTACCTACCCCACCTTTAATACGCCAAAAATAGAAAACACAATGATTGTTCACGAGTCCCAACACACGAGTCCAAGTCAAGTCTGAAGTCTTTTGGTCACGAGTCCAAGTCAAGTCTGAAGTCTCTGTGTGTGCGACTTAAGTGCGACTCGATTCCGAGTCGCAGACTCGAGTCCCCATCTCTGTCCGTTACAGTTTGTTTTCATCTGATTTCAATTAAACAAAGTCTTGGCTTTCAGAATATTAAACTTGTTTCGGCAAAGTCAGATGATAAATACAACTTTGAAGCTTGTAACGGCATAATTACAAGCGGAAAAGGGAGTAACGTTACGTCATAGCAGGCATAACAACAGCCGGGAAACACAATACACACAAACGCAAAATTACACACACACGTATACACACACACACTCGCGAGCTTCCCCCAGACCAGTAATCCAAACGAAAATATCTTCCCTCCGTAGTATTTTGATCATTTGCTCCGCTAATAATCAATCAGATCGATCCAGAGAAGAGGAAACTTTGAAGGCCTTTTTCTCAAAATGATGACTCGGTGACAGTCATTATATAATGTGAGATATTTTGCTTAAAGGTCCCATGTCATGGCCATTTCCACTGATCATAATTCCATTGTTGTGGTCTACTAGAATAGATTTATACTGTGCAATTTTCCAAACTCACATTGGTTTCGCATACAGCATCTCTGTAAAGTATGTGTATTCACTCTCTCCACTAAACGGCTCGTTGCAGCTCTCCCCCCCCCCCCCTCCCAGCGCTAAGCTCCGTGGAGGTGTGATTTCCTTGTTTAGCGATACACAGCCAAACTCACCCTGAGCACACACAAAGTCACAGCCGAAGTAAAAACAATAAGTGTGGCTTGATATTGAGTAAGAAAAAGGTTGATAAACGCTGTGAGAATGGGTCTGCAGAGAGAATTTCGCCGCGATCCCAACTGTCTGTTATCAGCCTGCAGCCAGGGAGGAGAAATCAGCAGAGCTGCATGCACTGAGTGTGTGAGGAAGTCCGTGGATTGGTCAATTTGGACCAATCAGCGGGGGCTTAACGTAACGGCTCCGCGGACGTAACATAACCAACCTGATCTCACCAGAATGCGTGACTCCACCACGACTCCTTAACACCACAATGCGTGGTGGAGTCACGAACTTTGTTACATTTACGTGTCGGCACCACGCAAACAACCCCAATGTAAAGTGAATGAGGCTCCTTTGTCGTGGTGCACACACGGCCCGCAGTGAGCTTTTATTCTATACAACGTTTTTTAAATCTACTTTATAGCGTGTAGTAACTCACGGGAGGCTTCTTTTATTTTATTTGTATTCATAATTATTTTTATTTTTCGTCAGAATGTAAAAATTACATTAGTTACGAATTTGTGTTCTCAAAAAACAGTGCATTGTGTGTAATGCAACTGTTAATTTTATTAAATTAGTTTGTTTTTAAGGAAGGCCAGAGCTTCAGCTGTGTCAAATAGATTGTTCCCTTTAGTTAACGTTATTTAAAAGATAATGATCATGTCTTGTATTACGAGCGTCCATTCCCATTGGATAACGGAGAATTTTACACCCGGAGGTAAGTAGCCTATTCTCCTTACTGTCGATTGATTTTACAGTGATATCTGCACTACTCATCGACTAAAAAACACCAAATTGTCCTTGTTAATTACACAACATTGATTGGTTTGAATTGTGTGCAATGCTTTTGTATTTTCCCCCTTCGATTCGGAGAAACAAATATTTTTTCGGAGTTTTTGGACGGCAGAAGACACTACACTACCCAGAATCCTCAGCTATCGTTTGGGACTACACCATGAACCCCGTGATCAGCCCTCAAGCTCTTTGATTGGTTGACCTCCAACTGCATTCCATATGAAAAAAACGTTTCGTAAAAGAGAAAATCATACTTTATTCAGCAGTGCTTGCTTTACTCTTTGATAGTCATCACATGAATGCATTGTAATAAATGGTTTGGCTGCATTAAATATTACACATCTGTCTTAGTTCTTTATTTATCTACAGAGATCGGGCATCAGAATAGACTGGAAACTATTCTTTTACCGTTCTGTTTTAATTTCACAATAAAGTTAGTAGTAATATTTTGTTTTGATATTATTGTTTTTTATTAACTACTAGACGACTGGGTCATGTTAAGACCATCTTTTTTTGGTTGCTATGGGTTTTTTCCATCGCTTTTGTTACAAATATCAAAACAATAACAAAATAATATTCGTCGTAAACTAAACCGGAAACAGCAGTATATTTTATTTTGTTAACACTGTAAACTTGACAGCCTTTTAACCTATGCTTTTAACCCAAACCACCTACTGGTTAAAGCACGTTATTACACGTTTAGAGTAATTGCAATGCAGGAAGATTGTGTTGCTTTTTAATGACTGTTTAAAATGCCTTTT